>NW_007733351.1:49138-52002 GCF_000696425.1 Galeopterus variegatus | reverse complement strand
AACATAGAGATATTCAAACCTGAGTTAATGAGTGAATACTAAATATAAAGCTCATGATTTATAAATAAGACCAGTCTAGCCAGAGCTTTTAGCCAACATAATAATTTTTTCTTTTCTTTTTTTTTTAGTTTAAGTTGACTAGAAAAAAAAAATACACAAAAAAAGGAAAGAAAAGAGGTTTTCTAAGTATATAGTGAACATTTCCACACCAAAGTCAAATCTGTCTCCTCATTATCAGCTAAAACTACTGAGACATGCAGGCACCATCTATTAACAATTGTCATTAAGTTTGTATTTCACATGTAAAGAAATAATAATGTACTGTACTCATATATAAATGACAACTGTTTTTTTCTATTTGATCCATCTATGTGGGATCACTAGCCTCTGAGTAAGGATATATTCTCACTTTCAGGAGGTACCTCAAAACCGTTATTCATATTAAAGAAATGATTCCAAGTACATTTGTGTACATTTGAGCTCCTTTTAACAGTGTGTAATCTTGAGTACTTCAGAATCTGCCTTACTTAAGTAAAAGCAATGCATAAAATGGTCCCAATATTCATTAAGAGTGCTAATAACCCTTCTTCAATATATAGAATCCTAAAACAGTGAAAATCAATATTTAAACTCACAACATCCCAACAGATAAGTAATGGTTCTTGCTTTCAATTCTGTCTTATATAACTGCTTTTTGTTCTATTAGGTAATTACTTTTAGAGAAAAAAAATATGTATATATATATACATACACACACACACACACAAGAGTACTTCAAAAAATCATGGAAAAAATAGAATGAAATATTAGGTAATTACTTTTAGAGAAAAAAAATATGTATATATATATACATACACACACACACAAGAGTACTTCAAAAAATCATGGAAAAAATAGAATGAATAGACATTATGGATCTTTCCATGAACTTTTCAAAGTCCCTCATAATATTCTGTCTTTCCACAGTAGTTTTTTACTTGGCCTATATAATTTTAGTCACTGGATAAATAAAATTTTAAGTTGTAAGTAATACCAATATTGTAAAATACCTTCAAGCCCCAGAGTTGTGCATTTGAAATATCAAATATGATTCATAATTCAGTAGACTTTGAAGTTATTTTGAATTTTTTCATAAGAAATTGAATGAATTTTCCCCAAAGTAATACATTATGGATATTTTGTACAGATGGTATATTATACATTTCAGGAACATTAGTAGATTTTTGTAAAAACTAAATTCTTTTCTTCCATTTAAAGAAGAAAAAAACTAATTTATTTCTGATCCAAGCTGGATGAGATAAACCTATCTTTTCCTTGCTTCTTAACACTAAACACAATTATAAACCTTGCAAATGCTTCAAGAGGTAACCAAAAGAGAACTCTGGAATGCAATAAGAAAAAGACGAGATAAATTGGGATCTCAGGACTGGAGAAAAAGCACAAAGACAGGACATGTTGAGTCCTACCACTCAACAGAAGGCGATCTTGATCCTGCATTGTGACATAAAAAGGCACATATATGGCGTCTCTGCTCTCAGATCCTGACACAGAGGTCCTAAGACCCTTGTAACTTCCTGAGTAATATAGATGATAGAAACATCTTACACAGAGATCCTAAATCCCTTGGAATTTCAGGCAATAGGAGTGTCTTTTGTCTAAGGAGGTTACTCTTGGTGGGTTCCTAGATAATTTCAGGGTGGAGGTTGATCACTAGAAAGACCAAGCCATGATTAGAAGCTTATAACTTTTAACTTCACATCTCTGTACTTAGGAGAAGGGGATGGGACTAAAGATTGAGTTAATAATTGATGATGCCTGTGGGATGAATCCTGTACAAAAGTCCCTATACTACATTTTTCAGATATCTTCCAGCTTGATGAAGGCATCTGTGTGCCAGGAGGGTAATGAAACCCAACCCCACAGAAGCTCTTGCACTTGGGATCTTTCCTGGCCTTACCCTATGTAGTATTTCATCTGGCTATTTAATTTATTCTTTATATTATCAATCACTTAAAGAATTAACATCAATTTTATACATATTTTTCCACCAAATAGAAGAGAATGGGACACTTTTCAATTCATTTTATGAATAAAATCAGGTGATAATATAAAAAAAATGAAAACTACAGACCAATATATATCCTGAAATTATATGCTAAAAACAAAACAAAATAAATCATTCAACAATATATTGGCAACGAGAATCACACAATATCTAAAACCAATCAATTTATTTTTGACAAATATGCAAAAGAAATTCAATGAAAGATGAATACACTTTTCAACAAATGTTTCTGGACCAATTTGATATACGAATAATAACAGCAGCAACAACAACAACAACAACAACAACAAAGAACCTCAACATCAATGTAAATGTCACACTTTATGTAAAAGAAAACTAAGTATGATAGATTGTTGACTTAAATGTAAAATACCAAACTGTAAAATTTTTAGAGAATAACATGGGACAAAATCTTGTATAAGAAAAGTTCTCCTAGAATTGACACAAAAATACAATCCATAAATGGAAATCTTGATGAGTTGCACTTCATAAAAATTTTTAAACACAGCAAAAATTTTAATTTTGTGAAAACCCATATAAAGTGGTTGAAAGATCAGCTACAGACTTGACAAAAATAGTTGCAAATCCCATATCCACAAAGAAATGGTACATCGAATATATGAGGAACTCTCAAAGCCCCAAATAACAAAAACAAAAATCAGATTTTAATATGTGGACAATACATGAATAGACATTTTAGGGACTAGGACATACAGATGGAAAGTAAGCACATGAAAAGAGATGTAACATCATTGTTCATCTGGTAAAAGCAAATTAAAACCACATGAAATATCATTAC
>NW_007733351.1:45505-48004 GCF_000696425.1 Galeopterus variegatus | reverse complement strand
AAACAATTTGGCATCTTCTTATCAGACTAAACATGTAATTCCCACAGGACCCAGTAATTGCATCCTTGGGCATTTATCCCAGAGAAATAAAAAACACATTGTTTATAGCAGCTGTATTTGCAGTAGCAAAGAATTGGAATCAATACAGATCAGATGTCCTTCAAAAGGTGAATGATTAAGCAATCTGTGTTACATACATAGCATGAATTACTACTCAGTGACATCAAGGAGTATACATACATATGCATAGATATGGATATATGTTTGCACTTACGTTTTATGTGTATATGTATATGCAACTTGTCTTTGACAAGGAATTAAAGGATTTATAATTAAAAATAAGTATAATAGTTGACAAAGAAAAGTAAATGCCATGCAAATAATGTAAAAATTTAAATATAATCCAGAGAAGGAATAGCTTCAAATAGATTAATCACATAAAAAAATCTAATAGAATGATGCTTTGAGATAGGATTTAAAAGAATGGGGGAAAAAACTAAGAACAGACATTGAGCCTTGATAAATTTGGTTTTCTAGTACCAATTAGCAGAGTAATTAAAGGCTTACAATTATTTTTAATCCCTAATTGAAATTTGTGTTCTAAGAAAATTAATCTTAAAAGACGTGCTGAATCGTAGAGAGGAACAGGGACTGTAGCTCATGGGTCCCTGAAGGACTACATTATAAAATTTTACATTCAATAACACTGATTGTGTACCTGCTCTTGGTCAGACATTGGTCCTGTTCTCAGGGATATGAAATCAACATAATTGATATTTTCCCTGCTCTTATAGATTTTACAGAACAGANCAGGGATATGAAATCAACATAATTGATATTTTCCCTGCTCTTATAGATTTTACAGAACAGATAAAATATTTAAATTGCAAAATATAAATTTATAGATTATGACCCGTGTTTCTGGGCATAGAAAAGATTGACAGAGTCTAGGTCTATTGTACACGCAGAATGAATAGCATGTTGAAAAGCACAGAAATAAAACAATACACCACAATCATTGTTCTACATTTAAAATAGCAAGTGCAGAAGATGGTGATTTAAAGTTCTCCTCACAATCAACCCTCAGTTTTGGATAACAAAATAAATGAGAATTTTGGGGATTTCTCTCTCTCTCTCTCTCTCTCTCTCTCTATATATATATATTTATTTATTTATTTATATATATATACACACACACACATATGCATATATGAAGTTCATGAAAAATAAAATAAAATAAATAATTATAATAAATTAAACTTTTATAAGAAGAAAGTAGAACTGGTTAGTAGAGGCGTGAAAGGGGAGGTGAGAGAAAGGAAAGTCAAGGGTTGGTTAATGGACACAAAATTACTGCTAGATAGGAAAAATATGTTCGGTTGGTGTACAGTTGAGCTAGGTGTCTATAATTAATAATAATTTACTGCATGTTATCAAATGGCTAGAAAAGGGGAAATCAAATGTCCACATCACAAAGAAATGATTAAGTTTTGCAATGATAAATATGCTAATTACCCTGATTTGATCATCACACATCGTATACATGTATTAAAATATCTCTATACCCATAAATAGGTATAATCAATACAATTCAATGCAAAAAGATAATATGAGTTTTTCTATGAGATTTTATATATACATATATGTAATATATAATATATGCATAATTTATATATACATATATGTAATATATGATATATACATAATTTTATATATACATATATACTTATATATAATATTTTCATAATTTTATTATAACCTATGCCACCCTCCCTACTTTCTTACCCTGACATTGTGTATATCTGACTTCATATGAAGAGAGCAAAATAAACTCCACCAATTCCACATGACAAATTTATACCTTTATATATATCCATCCTTAAACTTTTCTTTTTCTATTCCATCATTATGCAAATGCTTTTCCCCATTCAACCTAAATCCAATCCTTAACACACTAGGTCTTCCAAAATCCTCAACTTCATTGATCTCCCTTTCTCCTGCTGTTTCAATTTGTCTTGATAAATTTATCCTTACCAGCATCATGTGAACACACACAAAACACAAAGTAAAAATAGCAGAACTACCTGCAGCCCTTCATACCCTGTAGCAAGTCATCTCTCTCTCTACCTATTCCTAGCCATTCTCTGTGAAAGTTTATGCTTTTTTTTTAACTTTTGGCTCACTGCAAAATCCATTGCAACATGGCTTTGATCCTTACAATTTCATTTAATCTATTCTGCTGAAGTTATTGTTGATTTTAAAAAAATCAGGTTTCACCCATCATCCAATTTAAATTCTTAGCTCTTATTGACATTGTTGAATCTTCACAAAACATTATTTTATGTAAGTATTCCTCCTACTTCAGGCACCACTGATTTTTCCTTTTTTTGTAACTGCCTTTTATCTACAATATCTTAAATATGCTTGCTTCTTCTGCATTGTCATCGATTTGAGTAAACAGCTCCACCATTTCATCAGTTTCAGGAGCCAGATTGGCTT
>NW_007733351.1:7224-44906 GCF_000696425.1 Galeopterus variegatus | reverse complement strand
ACAATATCTTAAATATGCTTGCTTCTTCTGCATTGTCATCGATTTGAGTAAACAGCTCCACCATTTCATCAGTTTCAGGAGCCAGATTGGCTTACTGCTTGACTTGCTTAACTAGTACTTGCTGTATACTAGAGTGTGACACTGTGACTGTGTGTGTATTGGGGTGGGACAGGGAGGCTGGGGAGAGAGGGGGGAGGAAGGGAGGGAGGGAGAGAGAGAGAGAGAGAGAGAGAGAGAGAGAGAGAGAGAGAGAGAGAGAGAGAGAGCGCAATGTGATTCAAAGATACATTTGTAGTGGTCAATTACTAACCATTAGAAAAATCATTCTGATTTACTGCTTGTCATCTTTAACTTGTGAGCTCAGACTGTGAGTGAGTCTTTAGGGTTAAATAAGGAAGTGATTTTTTTAAATTTCCCTGTGTTTTTCTGTAACCTCCTTGAGAAAGAGAAACAAGAGGGAAGCAACACTGCTCTGCTGGAAATGAAATTGAGGGAGAAGAAACTTTTATAGGTCTGAATCTGGACACCCCTGTGACTGTCGCAGTTGGAATTTTACTTCTTGGCTTGGATCTCACCTGCTCCTTTGATTCTCCTTGAGGTGAGAAGTGGAATGTTCCAAGCTGAGCTGGAGAAAGGGTCTGGCAAGCACTGACAATGTCATGACTCAATGGCTATGCAAACTGCATTTGGTGGTGTGCCTGGAAAAAAAAAAAAAAGATAAAGCCTCATATCCTCTCCTAAGCAGGATGATATTAGGGGGAAAAGCCAAGGAAAGCACAGAGATTGAAAGAAAGAGCCATCCAGAAGATCTGCAGGGATCTCATACCCGTTACAGAGAAAGTGGTATAGCTCTGCAGGCTTTGAAGAGAAAAACAGCCATTTTAGGTGAATCTTGTGGAGATGTGATACATACAGAGCTGGGACAGCAGGAGTTACATGCCAGAGAAACCAACATGTACAGAGGTCAGTCTGAGACCAAACACCTCTTCTCTTTTCTTAATTACAAAAGCCAAGAACACAGAGATTAACTAGGAAGCTGGAAGAAGAGAGAAACATACTGATAGTGACATGACTGCAAAATTATACATACAACTTGACAGAATGTACATGGAAGTGCATAGATTAAAATTTCTATCATAATTTTGGAGTCACTGGTATCTTTTGTAAGAATATATTAAATGGTAATATATCCAGACTGAAATGGGCCGCGGAAGAAAGAGCATGTAAAGAAAAGTCGGGTCTTAGATAATGTCAATGTCACAGAATTGCCCCTATTAAATCTAGACATTTTTCTGTGGTGGAGGTGTTATTATTCCAATTCTGAATATATATATTATATATATTAAATATAGTCTTGTTGAATTTAACCAGTCCTAAAACATGCAGCTCCTAGTTGGGATATTCAAATTTGAATTCCTCACTCTTAAATGATATTCATAAATACTTATTGAATTATTTTGCATTAAAATTACATTCTGTTGATTAGTAATAATTATCATAATTACTATTTGGTCATTAATTCTCATTCATAATGTTATTGAGTTGTCCTTAATTTTCTTAATGTCTCAAAATATTTGACATACTGACTAGTATCATGTAAAATATGGTTCATGGTAAGGTCACTGATTAATGTTCTAGCTTAAGATTGCATAACATGCACAAATGCATTGTGTGCTGCAGTAATGCTGAACTTCTGGAACAATTGGATGCTTTTTAACTTCATCTGCATGATGTTTCTCCTGAGGAAAACATACACTTTTTGTCCCTTTGTGCACATTGAGAACACATTTTTCATTATCAGATCTCAGGTCCACAAAGATTCATTTTCTGAAAATAATTCTGATATTCCTATGAGGATTTAAGAAATTTTTCTTCTGATTTTTCATATGTTTAGTGCAAGTACAGACTCGTCTTATTCTGTAAACTTAAAACAGTGTATCTAGCCTCTATGCTATATTGTTCAGAAGGGGATCTACATATCTTTGTGACACTAGCACCCATTATGATGTCGCAATTGCTATATATTTTATCACTTAATAGCTAGATATATTGTTAAAGTAAATCTCTGTGTTCTAAAGAATTATTTATTGTTCTGTTAAAAGCACATGCATTCCTAAAAGTCAAATCCATGTTTATATAATATTGTTTTCTACTCTTTTGAGGTCATCTGTTATCTAATATCATTCAATATATTTTGCAAACACTCTCTACACCTTAATAGTTTTCCACACTATAAGTAACAGCTTCTCAAACAGAATCTAGAAAGCCTACATCCTCAGGATCCTTTTCAAGTAAAGCACAGAAATTTAATCCAAGTTACTCCAGTGAAATGCAAGCAAGCAAGTCTCAGATATAGAAATAATCAACAACCAACAGGAGATTAGTCTTTTGCAACCACTGTCATAAGGATGTCCTGTTTTTCAAGAGTGGCAGCGGCAGAGTTTTTGATACCAGTTCTTGAATGCCATAGGAATTAACTGATAATGGCACTCAGCTTAGGTAAAGAAATCCATGCAACGTGTAGGACAGCATTGCTGCCTCTGTCTGACTCCTTGGTTTTACAGAGATTATGTAAACTGCCAAATAACCTTTAATGAATTCTGTTTCTGACTAAGTAACTCAGAATTGCATTGTCTGAAAGCAGGAATTCTGTACAATAAACACTCTGATATTACAGTGCATGTTTGTTGACAGAATGTTACTTTGATGATAATGATAATAACCTATTAATCTCTACAAAGATCTTCAGTTTTTAGCCCAAGTGCTGAAATAGGGAAATCAGCTTACTCAGGACAAGCTCCTTTCTTTTGGGGTTTACTATGTGGTTCTCCCATGAGTCATAAATATGCTTTGAGGATAGAGTATTCATTAAACAAATTGGTAGCAGTTCAGGCAAAGAGGATGGATTATTTCAAGTTGACTTCTTCAAGCAGGCAGACAAATTCAACTGTCTAAAACTCAGACTAAACATAGAGACAGATTTCTACAAAGAGTGTGAAGAAATAATGTTTATTGGTTGAGTCAATCTGAAGTTTGAGTAGTGTAAGTGCTCAGGTTAGGTTTGTATCTGCTCCTAATATCTGTGACAAATGCACATGGCAAATCCCATTTTTTGCTAGCTGGGACTCCAAAAGCTGCTGGAGATATATAAGTACTTATGCAAATGAAGTACAGACATATTTACACTTGCATACAGCAAATAGAAAAATATTCATGTTTATTTAATGAATTAAAATTAAAATTCCATAAACATACATTTTTAGAAACACAGTTATTTGATACATATTTTATGTCTATAGTAATAACATTTTGTAACTCTCTGCCATCCCAATTTTATAATCAATTCACTTAAGCAAATATTATTTGGAGAGCTACTGAATACTACAAAGTATATAGTGAACTCTACATAATATAAATGTAAAATGAAAAAAAATACACCTCTGATAAAATTACACTGCAGAAGCAAAATAAAAGACTAAAAGTACTAACATTTTATTATGTACTTGATGTTATGAACTGTGTAGAAATCTTCACCAATTTTCCCAAACTTAATGCTCTTAATAGCCCTATAATCGAGGTTTCAAAAAGTTAAATGATTTGTCCACAATTACATAGTGGATTTTGTTGTGGCTTAGGGAAGCGTAGAATATCTGTTCATGTTTAGCTGATTTCCAAAACTTAGCTCTTTTCTCCTTGTAAGTAGTTCTTACCCATTTTGCTTATAGAGATAAAGTATATTATGAAGTCTCACATAATTTTTATTATATTTTAACATTTATGTAATACTAAAATACTGCATTCTTAAACATTAATTTGTACATATTTGTGGTGTACAGTGTGTTGTTTCGATCCATGCATACAGTCTACATTAATTCACTTATGGTAGACAGCATAGCTTTGAACCTGTTAATCCACCACTTTCCCTCTCCATACCTCCCTCCCCATCCAGCCTTTGGTAACCATTATTCCACTCTCTACTTTTATGAGAATGACTTTTTTTTTTGGTTTTTTTTGGATCCATATATGACTGAGTTCATATAGTATTTGTCTTTCCACCTCCTGTCTTATTACACTTATGATGATCTTCAGTTCCATCCATGCTGCTGCAAATAACAGTATTTTATTTTTTTACAGATGAATAATATTCCATTGAGGACATATAAGCACAGTTTTTTTTTATCCATTCATAAACTGATGGGCATTTCACTTAATTCCATCTCTTGACTGTTGTGACTAGTGCTGCAATGAACATGGAAGTACGTATGTCTCTTAGATATTGATTTTATTTCCTTTGGGTTTAAAGCCAGTAGTGGGATTGCTGAATTATAAGATAGTTCTGTTTTTAGTTCTCTGAAGAACCTCTATACTGTTTTCTGCAATGGCTGTACCAATTTACATTCCCACCAACAGTGTAGAAGAATTCCCTTTTCTCCACATTCTCACCAGCACTTTTTTTTTCCTTTTTGATAATTGCCATTCTAATTGGAGTGAAACAATATCTCATTATGGTTTTAATTTGACGATTAGTGATGTTGAGCATTTTTTCATGTGACTGAGCCATTTGTATGTTTTTTGAGAAGTCTGTTCAAGTCCTTTGACCATTTTTAAATTGTGTTATAAGTTTTTTTAGCTGTGAAGTTGTTTGAGTTCCTTATATATTCTGGATATCAGCCCCTTGTCTGATGTATAGTTTACAAACACTTTCTTCCATTCTGTAGCTTGTCTCTTCACTTTGTTTATTGTGTTCTTTGCTTCGTAGAAGCTTTTGAGTTTGTTGTAATCCCATTTGTCTATTGTTGATTTAGTTTCCTATGCTTTTCCATTCTTGTTCAAAAAAGTGCTATTTCCTACAGCTTTTCTCCTGTTTCTTGTATGACTTTCAGAGTTTGGGGTCTTAAATTTAGGTCCTTGATTGATTTTGAGTCGATTTTTGTGTATTGTGAGAGATAGGATATTCTGCATGTAGATAACCTGTTTTCCCATTTACGAAAGAGACTGTTCTTTCCCCAATGTGTATTTTTGGCACCTTTGTCAAAAATCAGTTGGCTGTATATGTGTGATTTTAGATCCAGGTTCCCATTCTGTTCCATTGGTCAATTTGTCTGTTTTATGCCAATATCATGCTATTCAGTTACAATCGCTTTATAACATATTTTGAAGTCAGGTAGTGTGATTCCTTCAACTTTGTTCTTTTTGGTTTTTAACATTTCTTTGGCTATAAGGGGTCTTTGTGGTTTGATACAAGTTTTAAGATTTCTATAATTTTTGTGGAGAATGTCATTTGTATTTTGATAGGTATTGCATTGAATTCACAGATTGCTTTGGGTAATACAGACATTTTGATCATATTAATTCTTCCGGGCCATGAACAGGGTATATCTTATCATTAATTTGTGTCTTCAAGTTTTTCAATGATTTTTTATAGTTTTAATACTAGAGGTGTCTAACCTCCTTGGTTACATTTACTCCTAGGTATTTCATTTTGGGGGTAGTTATTGTGAATGATATTAATTGCCTGATTTTGTCTTCAGATATTTTGTTATGGGCAAATAGAAACACTATTGAATTTTGCATGTTGATTTTTTATCCTGCCACTTTACTGAATTCTTTTATTAGTTCTAATAATCTTTTGGTGTAGTCTTTAGGGTTTTCTATGCATATGATCATGTCATCTGCAAATAGGAATAGTTCATCTTCTTCCTTTTCCATTTAGATGCCCTTTATTGCTTTCTCTTGACTTATTGTGCTGGCTAAAACTTCCAGCACTATGTTGAATACGAGTGGGGAAATTGGGTATTCTTGTCTTTTTCTAGATTTTAGAGGAAAGGCCTACAACTTTTTTGTTTAGTATGGTATTAGCTGTGTGTTTGTCATATATGGCTTTTATTTTGTTGAGATACATTCATTCTATACCTAATTTTTTGAGTGTTTTTATCATGAAAATGTATTGGATTTTATCAAATTCGTTTTCTGCATATATTAATATAATCATATCTTTTCTCTTCTGTTGATGTGATGTATCACACTTATTAATTTGAATATGTTGCATCATCCTTGCATCCCTGGGATGAATCCTGCTTATTCACGGTGAATGATCTTTTTAACATTTTGTTGGATTCAGTTCACTAATATTTTGTTGGTGATTTTCACGTCTATGTTCATTAGGGATATTTGTCAGTAGTTTTGTGTATGTGTGCATGCGTGTGTGTGTGTGTGGTCTTTTTCCAGTTTTGGTAGGATGGTAATGCTGGCCTCATGGAATAAGTTTGGAAATATTCCCTCCTCTTCAATTTTCTGGAAGAGTTTGAAAAAAAATGGTAATAGTACTTTATATGTTTGGTAAAATTCACTGGTGAAGCCACTTGGTCCTGGGGGTTTCGTTGTTGGGAGACTTTATATCACTGTGTCAATCTCGTTATGGGTTATTGATATGTTGATGTTTCCTAATTCTTCACAACATTGATAAATTGTCTGTATTGAGGAATTTATCCATTTCTTCTAGATTTTCCAGTTTGTGAGTTGTCGTTGTTTGTATGATCTTTTGGTCATATGTCTTATGATCTATTTTTCTTTATTGTCTGTTGTAATGTCTCCTTTTCCATTTCTGATTTTATTTATATGGGTTTTCTCTCTTTTCCCTTCATTAGTCTAAAATGGATAAGTTTTATCCATCTTTTTTATCTTTATGAAAAAATTGACTCTGTTTCATCAATCTTTGTTTCTTTTTTAAATCTGTAATTCATTTATTTCTTCTCTGGTCTTTGTTATTTCTCCCTTTCTACTAATTTTGGATTTGGTTTGTTCTTGTTTTTCTGTTTCTTAGAGGTGCAACATTAGGTTGTTTTATATGAATTATTTACTTATTTTTTTTGACGGGTAAGGGGATTGCAACCCTGGGCATAGTGTGGTCTGCACCATGCTCAGCCAGTGAGCACACTGGCCATCTCTATATAGGATCCGAACCCGTGGCCTCAGCGCTACCAGCGCTGCACTCTCCCGAGTGAGCCACGGGGCTGGCCCTCTACTTTTTTGATATAGGCATTTACTGCTAATAACTTTCCTTTCATATTTGCTTTTGCTGTATCTCATAGGTTCTCATACTCTGTGTTTCATTTTCATTTGACTCTAGGAATTTTTTAAATTTTCTTTTTAATTTCTTCTTTGGCCCATTCATTGTTTAGGAACATATTTAATTTCCATGTTTTTGCACTGTTTCCAATGTCTTCTCTGTCATTGATTTCTAGTTTATTCTGCTGTGGCTGGAGAAGGTAGATGATTTTGCTTTTCAAAAAATTGTTGAGGCTTGTTTTGTGACAGTATATGGTTTATTCTCAGGAATATTATATATGCTTCTGAGAAAAATGTGTATTCTGCAGATGTTGGGTGACATGTTCTATAAATGTCACTTAGGTCAAAATAGTATAGAGTGAAGATTAACTCTGATGTGTCTTTGTTAATTTTCTCTCTGCATGATCTGTCCTTTGCTGAATGTGGGGTATTAAAATCCCCAACTATTATTGTATTGGAGTCTACATCTCCCATTAATTCTGGTAGTATTTGCTTTATATATCCACGTGCTCTGGTGTTGGGTGCATATATATTTAGAATTGTTATATCCTCCTGTTGAATTGATCCCTTTATCATTATATAATGACCTTCCTTAGTTTTCTGTTTTCTTTTTCTTTTTTTTTTTTTTTTACTTTCCCTGACCTGAAGTCTATTTTATCTGATATGAGGACAGATATACCTGCTCTTTTTTTGGTTTTCATTTGCATGACATAACTTTTTCCCTCCCTTCACTGTCAGTCATTATGTGTCCTTATAGATGAAATGAGTTTCTTGTAGGTAGGATGTTGTTGGTTCTTGTTCTATAATCCATTCAACCACTCTCTGTCTTTTAATTGGAGATTTTAATTCATTAACACTTACAGTTATTATTGATATATAGGGACTCATTACTGCCATTTTGTTACTTCTTTTCCAGTTGATTTGTAAATCCTTGTTTTCCTTTTTTTCCAGTTTTGCTGTCATTTTGTGAATAGGTGTTTTTCTCCAGTAGTGTAATTTGATTTCTTGCTATTTATTTTTAGTATGTCTATTAGAAGTTTTTGCTTCATGGTTACCATGAGGCTTACAATAATATATTATAGTTGCAACAGATTATTTTAAACTAATAACAGCTTAACTTTGATTGCTAATATAACAGAAAAAGACATAGCAATCTCCATGCATTGAAGACATTTCCCACAACTTTTTGACATTTTGTTGTTTCAAGTTACATCTTTTATTTTTTTTTTAATTTTAACATTTACTTGTACATATTTGTAGGATAAAGTATGTTATTTCAATACACATATATACTACACAGTAATTCATCTATGGTAGACAGTATAGTTTTGTACCCATTAGCTGTTTTTACTTGTACATATTTGTAGGATAAAGTATGTTATTTCAATACACATATATACTACACAGTGATTCATCTATGGTAGACAGTATAGTTTTGTACCCATTAGCTGTTAAAAAAAAAAGTCTATGTCCATACCATATCTTCTAATATTGCCTATCTCTTATATGTTTGTTCAGTTTATTATTACCTTGGTTAGCTTTATCCTTTAGTAAGGATGTAAGTGGTTCATTCACCACTCCTATAACATTTGAATATTTTGATACTATCTATGGATTTACTTTTCTAGTGAGTTTGGTACTTTTGAATGTTTTCTCTTTACACTTTAGTGCTTCACACTTTTGTGTTGTCTTCTTTAAAATTGAAGAATTCACTTTAGCAGGTCTAACTAGTGTTGATAAATTCCCTTAGTTTTTGTTTTATTTATTTATTTTTAAAACCGGGAAATATTCTATTACTCTTTCATATTTGAAGGTTAGTTTTGCTAGATACAGAATTCCTGGTTGACAGTCTTTTTCCTTCAGCTCTTTGAATATATTATTCCACTCTGTCTGGTCTGTTGTCTTTCTACTGAGAAATCTGCTTTTATCTATTTTGAGATTCAATTGAGCGTTATGTGTTTCTTCTTTTCTCGTGCTTCTTTCATAATAATTTGATTATGATGTGCCTTGGGGTGTTCCTCTTTGGACTGAATTTGATAGGTGATCTTCAGGCTTTCTCTATCTGGATGCTATTGTCTTGTTCTATACTTGAGAAAATTTTCACCATTATTTCCTCAAATATGCTTTCTAGGTCTTTTTATTTTTCATCTTCTTTGGGTACACCAATTATGCAGAAGTCATTTTACTTGAAATAACCCATAATTACTGCAGTTCTGTTTCATTCTTTTCTTAACCTTTTTCTCTTTTTGGCTCCTTTAATTGAGTAATTTCACGTTTTGTCTTCAAACTTATTGGTTCTTTCCTGTGTTTAATTAAATCTGCTATTGGAGCATTGTATTGAGTTTTTCAGTTCAGGTAACATATTCTTTATTTCCAGAATTTCTATTTTTTAAAAAATTGTTTCTATTTCTTTTTCAATTTTCCTTTTCTGCACTTGGTTAGTTTTCCAGATATTATATATTGTCTATATGTATCTTTTTGTTACTTCCCAAACATCATTAAAAGGATTATTATGAATTCTCTGTTACACATTTCATAAATTCACTGTTCTTCTGTGCCCACTCTTTTATGTTTTGTTGGTTTCCTTTGGTGGTGTCATATTTCTCTATTCTTTCTCAGTACTTGTGTCTTTACATTGCTGCTTGGGCATTTGAGAAAACAGCTACATCTTCAAAGTTTTATGGATGCTCTTTGGTGGTGTTAGACCTCTCATGCTCAAGGTCGGAACTATGTTTCATGTCTGCATTTTGTCATTGTTGTTCTGTGGTAGATTAAGAGCTACCACCACCGCTTACAAACTGCACTGGAACTAATTTTCTGTCATGTGGTTAATTACCAGATTAGGAGAAACTTCCTATTGAGACTGGACTTTGAACTCCATGACTGAGCTAAATTGCTGCTTATTGTTGTATCTCAGCCTGGGAAAAAATTTTTGTGGGGAACAGATTTTAAATGTTGGCTTTTTAGTCACTTTTGGGTCACGTGGGATCACTACAAATGCCACTGGGATGTGTGGAAATTCTGTCGACCTGTCTTCACTGGGTGGTGCCATGCCGGTTGGAAGACTGATTAGCTACCTATGCTTCTCTTCTATGCACCTCTAGTGAATTATAACCCCCGTCCCAGCACTGCAAACATTTTCTGTGAGTCAGACTCCACATGAGTCTTCTGGAAAGTCTCACCAACCCCGTGGTGATTACTTCCTGCTGTTGGCTGCAGCCCTTCCCTCCTATGCAGGAGCAGGTGAAGCTTGCAAGCAGCTTTGCTGGCCTGAGAAATGAGATGGTGTATTCCGAAGTGCTTTTTTTCCCTTTTTTTTTTTTTTGCCAGTGGTCATGGCACACTTCTCCCTTGCAGACTTCAAGTAGGTTCACACAAAGGGCTTCTGCTGTGGCTTTGTTGTCTTTCTGTTACTGCTCTGTGTGTTGGTGCTGCTCTGTGTGTGGCTGGGTCTAATGGAGGTAGTCTTTCCTCCTGATTACTGTGACTTCTTACACCTTCACAGACCCAGTGGTTCACTCCTCCTCTTCCCCTAAGTTCTAGTGATTACAAGATAACAGTTTTTGTGTTTTAATATTTGTAAATTGATCAATTGTTGGAGGGAGCAATGCCAGGATCATCTATTCTGCCATCTTGGTGACATCTGAAAACGCTACGTATTAAACAGCATGTTACAATGAGTATACTATTAATCATTATATTATTACTTTATATGTATGTGCATTACTTTATATGTATATATGTATATGAAAAAATTATAACAAAACACAAGAAAGGTTACTTTCTTCACCTTATCCAACACTGATTTTATTTAACAATTTAGAAATAAGGACTTAGACCTTAAGGTCAGAACTTCACTGAACTTGTTCTCTGAAAGCCAGGGTCGGTTAGATGAAGACCAGAAGCATAAAATCATCTACCTTAGAAATACAAATGCATCTACAAAGCATAATTTTAGAAAACTATGTTAACCCTGTCTCTACATTCTAAACAAACAGACCTCTTCCCCCAAGAGATATCTTCACTTTTATCTGTATTCCTCCTGGCTGGTCAGAGTTAAGCAGTTCCTTCTGTCCATTTATTTACAATTTTAGAAGGTTGAAAACCAAAGCAAAATAATTTATTACTTACATGGGTTCTAGCAAAATATGATTTTACCAGACATTTCAAGAGCTAAACTTTGTTAATAATGCTTGTAAGCGTGATTGCTGGTATCTTTCACAAATGTTTTCCATTTGTTCAGGTGTTCTCTACTATAATGTAATAACATTTTTGTTTTGTATCTTTTCTTCTCATTTTATACAGATGAAATCCAGTCCCCTTCATCCTTCAGGTTATTTTTGACAATTTGGGGAACTTCGAGTGTTAACCTTAAAAATAAAATGGAAATTACCAACAGAGAATATAGATGATGAAACCACTTTTATTGAAATGGCTCTTACAACCCCTTCACAGGTTTTACTTAAAGGATAAAATAGTTCATGTATAATGAATACTTCATAGAAATAAAAGGGTATATTATGGGTATATATACCAATATTTATATATGGGAATAAAGAACTACAACCTTATTTTAAAACACTGTTCTATGTAAGTATAAAGTTATTTAAAGTTCTTATTGTTACTTAAAAAGTGTATTCATACAGTATAATATAAATGTAATCCTATCTGGAATCAAATGCTGTTAAAAAAACTTACAGATAAATTACTTCAGTTACTGAATTGAAGCACCTGTGAAAACTTGAATTTGAGATGATTACTAATATCACAAATTTTGTTATTATTTTCTTTTAATGTTTAATTTTAATGAAATAAAAGTTTTATTCATAATAACATGAAATAAATATTTAGATTGTCTACCTTCATACAGTATAATATAAATGTAATCCTATCTGGAATCAAATGCTGTTAAAAAAACTTACAAATAAATTACTTCAGTTACTGAATTGAAGCACCTGTGAAAACTTAAATTTGATATGATTACTAGTATCACAAATTTTGTTATTATTTTATTTTAATGTTTAATTTTAATGAAATAAAAGTTTTATTCATAATAACATGAAATAAATATTTAGATTGTCTACTTTTTAAGAAGTTCATTATTAAGTCACTGAAAATTATCACAACTAAATAGTGCAGAAAGATAGAAATAATAAATTACATTTTATCACTTTCCAGAGAAGGAGACAAATAGCACTTTAAGTTATAGGGGAATTAGACTGATCTCAGTATTAAAAATTAACTGATATCATTGGAATTAACCAAAGGGAATAGTTACGTCTTCTTTCCATGTCAAACATAAGCAATATTTCACTGAATATAATGAATGAAGACCTTTTTCTCTTTCTCGTTCTCTTTCTCTTTCCCTCTACACCACCCACACTCTGAATTTGACTGAAATAAACACAGAAAGGTACCAAACATGTAACACTTCAAGTTATATTAAAAAGCAAAATATGTGTCACAAAACAAATATAAATTTAGCCAACACAAGTTAAAAATGACTAAGAGAAAAGCACACACATATCCAATAACTACTTTTCTCTCTTCTTATCTACAAAGGCATACAGTATCCCAACATTCAACATTCAACAACTGAGTATAATTTTGATATTTAAAAAAATAAGTATAAATGGTTCCATGAAGTATGTACTTATTTCAATACCGTGTTGGTAAAACTCAACTACAATTATTTTTCTACAGTTGTTGCTCATTAATTTATAACAATTTAATATTCCATTGAATAAGTACACAGATATTTATTTTCCATCTACAGATGATGGGTTCTTGGCTTACTTCCCATTATTGACTATTAACTGCTCTTGATATTTTTATAAATGTATTTTGGTGCTGGTCATGTGAAAGTGTACAATAAATTTTAATAGAATATGCCAATATTTTTTCCAAAGTAATTTTACATAATTACACATCCTATTTCTAATGGGCAAGAAATAAAAGTTATTCAACATCATTGCAAAAACCTTTTTGAATTATTATATTACATAGGTAACATGTATAAGATATAATTATTATTTAATATATAACATTATGTGATATAATGTAATACACTGGAATACAAGATAGTATGTCATAGCTATTTTGCTGAGTTTATCGTGATTTGCATTTTTTTATTGTTAATAATTTTGAATATTTTTGTACTTTTATTGATCATTCTGAGATAATCTTTTATGAAGTGCTTGTATAGTTTTTTGCCTATTCACTTAAAAATAGTTGTCTTTCTTTTTTTACTGATTTATACAGTTTAAAAAAAAATATTGTCTTAATAGAAATCCTTTGTAATGAGTGTTGCAAATATTTTCTTGCATTCTGTGTCTTACATTTTTGGTCTTTCAGAGGTGTCTTTGAATAAAAAGAACTTCATAATTTTCTTTGGTCTAATACATATTTCTTTTTCTTTAATGCTTTCTGTGTCCCAATTAAGAAACTTATCCCCAAACCAAATTAAAGATAATATTATATCTTATGGTCTACAAACTTTAATACTTTTCGTACTACATCCTTAGCATATTTATTTTTCTTGATGGGATTCATAAGAGTCTAGCCCCATTTATTTCTATTTCATATGCAATTTACTCAACAGGATTTACTGGGTGGGAGGTGGAAGTATTTACCATTGCCATAGAGTAGCAAGTCTGTAAAATACAAAATGATTTTCTATGTGTGAAACTCTTTGGGGACTTTCTGTTCTATTCCTTTTATCTGTTTGTCTATCTTTATGTTTACACTACAGCATTTTAGTTACTGTTGCTTTATTCTAAATTTTGACATATGTTAAAGACAGAGCTACCAACTTATTTTTCTACAGAATAGAGTGCAGACAGTGGGCATCCTTGACTCATTTCTGATCTCACAGAGAAAGCTGATTATTTTCCGTCGGCTTCACCTAAACATATTCTATCAAATTGCTGAAGGATGATAGCATTTGTTAGGCGCCTTTTCTAACCAATTTTGTATTCTGTAATAAACCCAGTTTATTTATGTGTATTATTCCCTTTATATGCCTACATTTGGTTTAATCATTCATTTTGGAGCTTGCCTATGTATTCGTATGGACATAATGTGACAGGCCTTTAATTTTGTTTCTTGTAATGCTCGTAAAGGTTTTGACAATAAGCTCATACTGGCCTGATAAAATCAACTGTGAAGTGTCCTCACTTCTATTCTTTGGGAGAATTTGTGTACAATTGATGTAATTTCCTTTTTAAATATGTTGTAGAATTTTCCAGAGAAGACGTCTGGGCCTGGCAACTCATTCTAGGGAAGTCTTGTTTACCTGTTTGCTTGTTAGTTTCAAGTTTCATATTTTATCTTCAATATTAGCTTTTAAAAATGCATTATTGAAATTATACATAATAGAAATTAGAAATAAACAGCATGCATGTACAGCCTATTGAATTTCTATAATCAGAATGCATTTATGTAACAAGTATCTATATCAAGAAACAGAGCACTTTCAGCACCTCTGAAAAACTCTTTTATGCTTCTTCCCAGTCTCTCAAACCCCAGGGAAAACAGCTTAGATTGTTTTTGCCCAATTTTGTATGTTACATAAATGAAATTGTACAGTTTGTATTCTTTACTGTCTGGATTCTTTCAGTCAATTTTATATTTGTGGGATACATCACACAAATGTATAAAATGTTTGGGTTTAATTTGCATGTTGATAAATAACTAATGATATTGCCCAACTTTTCAATGCTTATGTATCATTTGGAGATCCTCTTTTGTGAAGTGGTTGTCCATTTTTCTATTGTTTCTTTGACTTAAGATATGAGTATGAAAACATGTGAAAGTTATAAACTAACCTGCAAAACAGATTTGATTATAAGCAAGTTACAAATATCTATGAAAATTCTGAGCAACTCCACATCGCACAATTATGTTTTATGTTTAAAAATATTATGTCAAATTGCTACGAAATGGAATTTAACCTTTTTTAGGATAGGATTTGAACTAAAAGTTTGATGAAAACTGAAAATAAATATGAGTATGTAGAAGTATATTCAAACGTACCAAGAATTTTTTAGCTGCCAGAGATAAAATGGGTTCTCATGATGATTTACACAATATTTCATTATTATGGATCATAAAATAAGTCTTTGTTTATATATTAATATTCAATTTGAACTTTATTGTTATTTGCAATATTTACTTTATAATTTCATGAAACATAATGAATATTGGATTTAAATCATGCACGACTTAGCAATAATTTATATTTCTTAACTACAGTATTAATACTTCATTTAAAATATTTAAAAATGAGCTTTAGTAAACTAACTAATTTGATCCAATCTATAGCTCAGATATAACATTTAAATTAATTTAATTTCATTATACCCAGCAAAGTGTAGATCAAGTGTAACTGTTTCTTAATTTTTTTAAAAGTGTGTGTCTGAGTGTGTGTCTGTATTATACATGCAAATATTATGAAAGTGTGTTATATTGTATAAAGATATAGCATTTATACTGTTTGAAAATTACCTTGCAAAATAATAATATCACCAAATATCATTTGCCTTTGTAATATAACAAGTTGATAGCCATGTAATAGTTGGGTAAAAAGAATTCACCAGCAATATAATAATTTAATAACAATACAGTGCTAATAAAATTAAATAAATTATAAAAAAATATCTTTTAAAATGTTAACTTTCAAAAATATATTTTATTATATTTCTTTCCTTATTTGTATGTTTAGATTAAAATTATAAATGATACATCAGTTTTACTAGTGAAAAAATATATATGTATATACACATATATACACATTTATATATATATATATGCACACACCATATACATGTATGAAGTGTCTTCAAAAATTTCACGAATAGATTTATACTATCTTTTAATTCCATTTTTTCCATAAACTTCTTGAAGTACCCTCGTATTCACACATACATACACACTCCACACACATGAATGTGCACACACACACACTTAAACAATATCATATGTTGACTTTTCTAACACTGACATTATTCAAGGTTGCTGTAACATTTATCTTAAGCTAATAAATGACTTTTATGATTCTCGTTTTCTTATAAAAATGTTAAAAGGACTTTCTTATCTTCTCATATTTATGTCTGGTAAAATGACACTGAAAGAATAATATAGCCTAGAAGCACTAAGTGTAAAGATCACAAAAGTATAATACTAGTATAATTCTGTGAAATATTTCAGGACATCATAATTTAGTTAATAAGCTTATTATCCTCTGTATTTAAATAAAAATTATGTTCTCTACAATAATTGTGGAACACTTTTAATGTACTTTAGTTTCATTTGTAATTTGAATTTTGTTATGTCAGGTTTTCTTTAACTTGAAATAAGAACATATATAAATATATAAGTACAAAAGTCAATTTCCTCCATCTTTAGTCAAGATCGGAATACAAACTCCATTTCTAAATGGCTGCATTTAGCAGTATAAAAAATGCAAAATATAATATCTTTGTAGTGAAAAAAATGACACTACTCTGCTATAAAAAGAATGAAATACTACCATTCACAACAACATGGACAGACTTAGAGAAAATTATATTAAGTTAAATGAGTCAGGCACAGATAGAGAATTACCACATGTTCTCACTTATTTGTGTGAGCTAAAAATAAATAAATAAATAAACACACAAACAAATAAAGGTGTGGGGAAAGAAGCCACACAAACAAATAAAGGTGTGGGGGAAGAAGACACAAGAATCACAACAATTCCTTGAACTTGTTAAGACAAGTGAACAGATATGATGTGGGGGAGGGAAGGGGGGAAGGAATGGGTAAAGTGACACAAAAATCAACTACAATGTATATTGAGAAGTTAAAACAAAATAAAGTACAATAAAATAAAATGACACATTAGCTCTAGGAAACATCAGGACATTAGAGACACAATCACAAAGGATAATAAAATAAAAATAACTAACATTTATATCATGTTTTATAAAGGGGGGGCAGATTTTTTGACACTACGAGTCATGCTTTTCAGTTCTCCATACAAAGTTCAAAGCCTCAAAAAGTACAATTTTATTCCATTATCTTTAAACTTTATAAATAATGTGATGTGGCAAAGTTACAAAACTTAGTTCAAATATTGTGAATGTAATCTATAATTTATGTGGTCTGAGAAGAGCACCTATGTATGAATGAAAGAGAAGTAAAGTAACTCTGTTCTATTTAGTTCTAAAATTGCATGATGCACTATTTTTTATTGCTCTTTTAAACAGTGTTTAGTAACTTTGGGATAATATTATGCCATTACTCAGCATGCATTTTCTCTTTTTACTTCTCTGCTTTCAATGGGAAAGCTTTTGGAGACTATCATGCTGGTATATGGTGGCCATCTGATTCATCGTCCAAACTGAGATCTTTGACAGTGAAAAGAGTTGCTATGGATATTAATTACATCCAAACAACTAGCATAACCTGACACACTCTCCAGAATACATAGCTCAACCTCTTCTCCATTCTTAGTGAATGCAAACCCTAAATCCTGCAAATTTTTCATTCAACTCATGATATTAACCTAATAGTTTTTGCTTAGTTTTTAAAATTATTATTATTATTATAGCTCTGTTAAGGTGGGTCACATTGCTTGTCCACTGGTTCTCAATTCTAAACCCATAGATTCTGAGAGTCTTATAAAATTTTCTACCTAAGCACATTGAGGTGACAAGGTTCTATGCTCATATCTATGCACCAGATTATTATAGGGAAGCAGAAGGCTGCTCCCTGGTTCTCCTAAAGACAATAGGGTTAGCCACTCTCATCTCTGCCCTTGTAGGATCTTGTCTGATGTAACCCAAATTCCCCTCTCTGAGCCAAAGACTATGTGGAAGGAAATTAGAACTCAAATATAAATCTTATTCTTTCTCTGCTTTTACTTCTCTCTCTCTCTCTCTCTCTCTCTCTCTCTCTCTCTCACACACACACACACACACACACACACACACACTTTTTGCACCTCAAATCTCATCAGACTAGAAAATGATTCTTATTCTCACTGTAGCAATACCAGGCATAGTGAAAACAGGTGGGCGATGCTTCCCATCTACCCCCTGGGAGAATATTCTCATTTGTTTCCTTCAGATTCTTTACTGATATACTAACAGGAATGGCAGTAGAAGATCCCAAAATCCTCTATCATGGTAAACTGATTGACAAGGTTACACTCTCTACAATGTAACTTTTCATATTAAAACATGAATAGCATTTCTCTATTCTATGTACACCCCTCTATAATACATCTCAGTCTCCGCAATACTTTTATAATTTATCTTAATTTCTTCTCATGAGGTGAAAATTTTAGGTAGTTTAGGCAAAGGAGAAAAGCAAATTGATAATAAATAATCTTGTATCTATCGAAATTTATAATTTTTGAATTTTTGCAGATAATTATTCAAAACTACAGAGCAATTAGAAAATAACCTAACTTACAGAACAAATTTTTTTTTTTTCTCCTTTTTGTCTTTTTTCGTGACCGGCAACAGATCACAACCCTCAGTGTCGTGCCCGTACCGGACCAGGACCGGCAACGGGATCGCAACCCTCGGTGTTGTGCCCGCACCTTGCTCAGCCAGTGAGCGGCCGGTCTGTATGTGGGATCCGAACCCTCAGCGGGAGCGCCGCTGCGCTCCAAAGCGGCGCACTGTAGCAGTGTGCCACTGGGCCGGCCCCAGAACAAATTATTTATTTGCTGTGTAGTTAATGTGTAAGAAAAATAGGTAATTTACATGCCTTTCCTTAATAATTCCATATTTTCTAAAAATAATTTTATAAAATTTTGCCATCATTCATTAATATTTCCTAACATGTAAAACAAATATTTTCTACCATATTTTCCTAATATACAATAATTTTCAAAATTTTACAAGTTATTGTTCCTTATTGCATTATTTTAAGAAAAAAATCCATATTCCAGTTGCATCTATTAAAAAAACAACAACAAATAGTCAATGTCAATACAGTATTAGCAACTCTAGTTTTCGGCCTTACCCATAAATCCTGTCATTGGTGATAATGGAAAATCTGAATAATATTGAGAGAATTTTTAAATCTATTGCTTTTCAAATTAATCTTTTCAAAAGAAATAATTTATGTTCTAATGGAACTATTTTCCTCAGAAACAGATGGAGATTCTGCATTAGCAACAGTAACAATGATCAACAGTATAGAAGATCAAAACATTAAATATATGTTTGTGCCATCAAATTTTAATACCTCTGTGAATAAATGAAATAGAAGTCTTAAGATTAAGTTTTCTGTTATAAAGTATACAATAAATATTAATGCTTATAATGCCAAAAAATTTTAGCTAGAAAAATGTTTAGTGTCAAGATAGTACAGAAGGCATTAAATATCAAGAAATAATAATTAAAGCAGCCAAATTTTTAAATAACATTTTAGACATTTCTTTTGCTAAAGGGGATATTTAATATTCAATGTCAGCCTTGTTGGAAAATAATTTATGTGTTTATTTTGCAACATGCCACACTTGCCAACTCTCTGTGTCACTTCCCTGATATATACCCTGCCATATGATTAATTGGGAAAGTATCATACAGCTCAATGTTGGAGAAAAATCAATATTGTTCTAATATATGTTACGGATGCTCCACCTCCTTCACAAATGAAATGCTTGCATTTAATTCATTGTATGTCTTCATCAAGAATAGACTTTTACACCCTACCATACTACTTCTTTATATTCTCTGGGGTCACTGAAGAAATTTAGAAGAACCTGGAAAACTCACTGGCTTCCCAGAAGACCTCTACTACATTCTCCATCTTCAGCAGTGAATACCAGTTTCAAATCCTGACTCCATCTAATTGTGACCCCTTAGGCAAGTTAATATCTCTAAGTCTCAATTTCCTCTATATCTAAACAGGCCAAATATTACTTGTTATATTGTTATGCAATGTCAAAACTTAACATAGGCAAAGCACTGATGGACAACATAAATGTTTATATACCCTATTGGTCAATAATTTCCACATTTATCTTAATATGTAACTTAGTGACTTTCATGTTTCCTATTATAAATGGTTTATTCACATTCAAAAATTTAGATCGATATTTGTATTAAGTAGATCAGATCTTTATTTTTCTACAATATATTGTATGTGCAATATTATTATACTATATTTTCACAAAGGCTTATCATTTTTTTTATTCCTAGCATGTGATAAGATTTTAGAAACAATATGTTCTCAGTATGACAGTAAAAATAACTGTTTTCCTGATATGCATTAAATGAAAAAGAAAAAAAGAAAAGAAAATTAAATGCATTTAAAAATATTTCAAGGGGTAAAATATAACAAAAGTCACCCAACAAATGGATCATGAGATTATGGATGCCTTTCATTTATTTTCTCCTAATATATTACAAACATCAAGACATTACCAATATTTGAAGATCACTAATTCAATAATAATTACCCTTCAGACAAGCATATTATGTCTTTAGATACATTTTAATATATTTGATTAATTAAAAGTAGTTTCATTAGAGAATCATTACAATTGTAATATTAAAATTGTTATAAAATTGTCTAAAAATATTTTTGTAAATTTTATTATAAAAATAAAATATCAAACTGTGATTATTCTATAAAGTAAAACTGTAAGGCAATTTTGAAAGAAATTGGGATAATTTGTATAAGTAGAACTATATATTTGTATGTAGACCGGACTATGTTAATAGTTAGAAATGCAGTATGTATACATATATATATACACAGGTGGGTACTTTAGAAAGTTTATGAAAAGATTGGTATTTTTAATTCTACTTTTCTGTGAATTTTTTGAAGTAGCCTCATATATATCTTGATTTTGCTATTGCTTTTCTTTTAAACTGAATCAAAAATTTTAAAGATGACACAGCATACTTTTCAAATTGACAGATATTACTAGAAACATGCAAAATTAGATTATTCAGTAACCACAGTCTGTATACATATTCACATGTTTACCTGGTTGATAAAATGGTAATCTCTTTCTCCATGATCTCTAATTTAGTATCTCTCTCCAATGTAAGTTAAGGGATATTTTTTATTATTGTTTAATAATAATTTCTGGACTTTTGTCTTTTCTTAACCACACACACACACACACACACACACACACACACACACACAAGAATATATTTTACAGTAATGGTCACAAAATACATTAAAAATGAACAATGAAATTATTTTAAATTTTCTATCAATTAATGCAGATATCTTTTTTTTCTTTATTTCAGTGCGGTTGTTCATACTCTTGTAACTAATATATATGCTTTGAAAAATTAACTCCAAATTTTATTTTTTAAACAAATTTCTTGCACAAAATTATATTGGTGATATGATAGTTTACAATTAGAAAAGTCTAGTCATCACTTGTGGTCCATAACAATGTCTAATATATATGCTATATTTGCTTTAGTCATTTCATCAAATCAAAGACCACTTAACATTTATGGATAAATAAATACCCAAGTGGAATTTTTCTTGATAAGTGATTTATGTGAATTTATTACAACTAATGTCTTACATTTTAAAAATATGTATATGTTGTAATTAAGAAATCAAAAATATTCTGTGTTTCTGTGTGCTATTTTACAATATTCTCCTAAACCACATAAATTCAGGACCTTGAGATGGTCTCATTGCAATTTTTTAAAAATTAGACTTTATGGGTTTTCAAGTGGAAAAACATTTCCATATCTCTAATAAATAAGCTCCTACACCTGAAAATCCAATTTTAACTTGTTGCCAATATTCTATTTTGAGACCACGGAGTAGAACCTATGAGAGATGAGATAAATGCTTTTTTGATTTTTCAATCAAAAACTTTAAAATAGCATATATAGAAAATTTGGCTGTATTCAAATATTGAATTTTCAAGAAAGAGAAGGTCAAGTTCACTTGTTCACATAGAGTGCAGAAGGAAGAATGAGGACTAGAATGTAGAGATAAAAGGAGAAACATTTGTCATGCAAGTGATGAAGAATCACCAATAATTAGAAGTGGGCAGCGACCCATTTTCGCTGAGAGTATAATTATTCTTGCCTCATCTTAGAGTTTGTACCAAAGAGTTTTACAGAAATCTCCTGCTCATATGATTCAGTTAACACCATCATAAGCACTAAGGTTAAGGATGTTCCGCAAGTAGGCCACTCTAGGTCTCTAGTGTCCTTTGGACACTAGGCAGCTTTATTCTACTAATCTGATTGTATGGCTTAAGAAAACTGATTGTGACAGCAGCAATAAATTTGTGAAATGTAACATTCAATCCAGTCAAGTACATGTCCCTTCACCTTTCCTTTAGAAGTTAATGAATACATCTGTAATTATGCTAAACTAGAAAAGCACAAAATGATGCTTTGAGGACAAAAATACTAATTGAGGTGTTTATTATTATTATTATTTGGCTTAAAATATGTTTTCTATTTGCCACCTGATTATAAGAGAAAGAGTAAAATGAAACAAGAACAAGTTACATATATTTTTAAATAGATGGTCTCTGATAATTCTATTTAAAATTTGACCTGGGAAATGTTCTAGAAGTCACAGTTAAAATTTTCCGAGGTCAGAAAGGTAGCTTCTGTTTGGAGATTCTAACTGGAGAAATACATCCTCCTCTAGCTGAGGTGATTATGTCAAATTAAATATTTCATTTTATCAGAGAAGTAAATGGAGTGGGGATTTATAGATGTGGCACTTAGCCAGCCAGATCAGCTGAAGCAGTATAATAGATGTCATGGCCAACTTGTTCTCAGATCACATATGTCAAAGGGTATCTACATAATTTTAGCTGTTGAGCTCACCGCTATCTCAGGAAAATTAAAGCAAATGTTTCTCAGTCTCTCAAAGTATTCATTTTGAACGAATATAACAATTGGCAGAGATAACAGGGAAAGATTCCACAGGGTCCCATTGTAGAAGTATCGTTAAATGAAAATAATTAAATGCTTGCAGTATCTAGATACTTTCTCTCTCACTTGATTGTTTGGCGATATATTAGAAACTGAGTGCTAGGGTAATTGTGATCATATTTCAAATGAAACGGTTTATTTGGAACCAAGAACTAATTCAATTAATAAGTTTATTTCAAATATATGTTTTCTTTGCATGGGGCCCATTTGTCATCTGGCACTGTGATTTTGTAAAGGAGAGGAATAAATATCTTGTGCCTCAAGGATTGCTATGCTTAGTCTAATTCAAAAGGTCTAAAGTGGACATTTTAAAGTGTGTGTTGTAATAATGCCAGTATAATTAAAATTACCTACATACCAATATTTAAAATAAACCAGTGTTTTATAAAATATTATTGCAATTTGGAAAATAAATGAGCATGAGAAGCTACCATTAGAAAACAAGTGATTATATGAATAAATATTCATATATACATATGTGTAAACTACATATGTATATTATTTATTCACACACAATACTTACTGGTTTTCATGAGAGCTTGCTCAAATTTTGGTGTCCCGTGAATGATGTTATTGATGTCAATGATCATCACTATAAATATTACTTTATTGCATTTTATACAGGAAATGGACATTAATACTTGTCTAGTGAAAAGACAGATGAAAAAACTGAAGAGGAAAATTTAATTAGGCTTATTAAGAAGAAACAGTGAATTAATCATAATGATTAGACCAGAACACAGTTCTTCTGATTCTGATTTATCTGTTGTTGTTTTTTTCTGCTTTGTTGTATCATGTCAATTTTAAGAACATTCTATAGATTAATTATAAATTGTCCCACCAAATTTCATAGGTTTCCTCATGTCATATTTAATATATTGAATGACCTTAAAATTTCCCTAATATAAACTTAAAAATTAGATATGAATATTTGCCAGATTTGTATCTATGCAGACAATGCTATTTGTTTGCTCCCTGGTCATGTCTCTCTTTGCAAAGAGAACATTGATATTACTCAGGGAGGTGGCATTCAGCCCAACTTAAAATAATAAGTTCCAAAGACCCCTGTGCAAGTAGGAATGGACAAGTGACAAGTGATGCACTTCTGTCCACTGAGATATAGAATGAGAATTCTTGAAAAAAAATTTAAATGCACAGGCTTAACTGTCATGTACCTCTCGTTGTTTGTTTGTGTGTCTTCTCTACTTTTTCCTGCCTGAAACAAATTCAGAGGCTGGAAAGAAGCAGACTTCTAACATAAGCACCCAAGACACTCACTAAGGATGACATAAAATGAAGCCAAGGGTGCTTGGTGCCTGGACAGTTTCTTTGAATTTGTTCCATGGCTATAGACTGCCTATATCTGAACATCTTATGATTTTAGAAAAATAAAACCCCAAATTGGTTTGCTCAAAGGAAGTTATGAATGATACAACATGGCAAAATTGGGAGAATAATGCGTTTGGAGGACTGTATATACCCTTAGTAATTAACTTAAATTGGAACATTTCCTGATAAAAATGAAATGTTGTATTTTAAAACATGTCACTGTAGCAATGGTTATTGTTGAGCCAAGAATGATGGTAGCTCATAACTTACCACTAAGATGTGCTGTGTGGAAAATTAGTTTCTGTTATCTCATCATAGGTGATAATAAATCATAAAAATTAAATTTCTTTTTTTAATAATGGTGTGAATTTCTTTTTTGTCCTTTCCTTCTTCAGAGGCACAAAATCCCCTGAAAGTCAAATAATATCATGGGATCCTTCTATCTAACCCCCGTCCTCTTTAAAAATAGTAATTATGTTATAAAATGAATCAAACTAATATTGAAATAGATTTATCTATTTATATAATTTATATTTTTTATTAAGATATACATGCATTTTAGTTTGTTTTAAAATATTTTATAATCATAACTGTAATAAATAATCAGTATAAATGTTAAAAATGTAATTAGTAAAATAACACATTTAAATTAGTTTAACCACATCTTTAGGAGATAAACTTTAATAGTATATTTAATAGCTTTTCAAATTTTATCTGTGTTTATACAAATGTCTAAAAATCAGTCTATATATGCTTAAGTATATTAAAATGAATTTTTGTTAATTATTCCCACCAGTATATATTAAGTACCTGTATGATGTCCTAAGTATGGTGCCATTTAATGTCCTTACCTTGGTTGTTATTTTGTGGTTGCAAATGACAAGTGATAAAACAATAAATTTATAACAAGTTGTTTTCCTTAAAGAATTTTGATCCAAATTCATATAATTCTTGTAATTCATTACAGGATTTTAAATCTATTTCAGATTTTTAAAATAAATTTTTAGATATTTTTTTGTGGTAAAGTCTTCATTTTGCATGTTTGACGAATGGACCTTTATCCCAGGGCCTCTTTTTTTCTTCTTTCTTTTTTTATGCCTTTGTAAGATAAGAGTGTAACACCAGAAAGACAACAGAGGAGGAGGAGGAGGAAGACAGAAATATCATTTCATTTCCCAATTAGACATCTAATTGGCTTGATGATTTATCTCTGTGCCCATGTTGCCAATATTAACCACCACAATGCCCATCACCTACAAAGATAGGAGAGATAGCATTTATAAAACCATGGTGGAATTGCTAGAATTGATATATTTTCAGACCCCTGATCTTAATATACATGCTCCCTTGAAGGCACAATAGACCATTATTTTATCAGAGAGATGAGAAATGCACTGATGAATGCTACACCGACTTCTCTGAATAGTTTAATATTGACATATTCTATAAATTAAATGTGACTGTGTTTCTTGGTACCAGTGGCATGACAGATTCCAGAATAGCAAATATTATGTGATGGCGCTTAACCACAGAGGAATAGTCAAAATTACTATAATGGGAAATAAGACTAGAAAGGCAAACATGGTAACTTGACCTTCAGGAATCTGTGTAAATTACTAACAGATCACTATGTTCCTAAAGAAGAGACAGCAGAACAGAGGACAAGAGTATTACTAGAATTGGATAATAAGTAAGAGAAAAAAAAAAAAAGTCAAGAATAGTGACTAGAAGGCTGACAAGAGATATCCCAATGCAGAAAATCCTTAACCTAAGAAAATTTACAGCCCTCAATGCTTACCAGTTACAATGGAGGATAGAATTCCTTGAGGAAAGACCTAGTAATGACCCAACATACATATATATATATGTATGTATATGTATACACACACACACACAAACACATGTGCATATGTATATATTTCCCTCCTACAGCTATTTACCATAGTCATTGTTGGGGAAAAATAAATATCTAAAATTCAAGAATTTTTTGTTTGTTTTAGGATCTGAGCTGATACTGATTGTTAAAGGACCTGCAGTGTAATAACAATTACTGCTCCCTTGATTAAAGTGGTAACTTACAGATGCCAAGTGATGGATAGGATCAACATAAATCTCATAGCGGTCTAGTGAATGCACAGACCCAAAATAATGTAATTTTTCTAATCTTGCAGTGTATAAGTGGGGTACATACATTCAACATCTAAAAGAAAAAACAAAAAACCCTCACATTCATTGTCTGATTTGGGGGGTGAATCATAGTGGCAGCAAGAGCCAAGTGGAATTCCCTATAAATCCTCAGCCCAGCCAAGAAAGTAAATTCAAAGTACGACCTCATTCTGGGATAAATTTCCAAGATTAATGCTATCCTCAAAGACTTAAGAAACCAGGAGATGGAACTTATTCATCTAGAATTAATTTACCCTTTTAACCCCTAGGGGAAAACAAAAGATCATGGCATTTGTGGACTATCCTAAACTTAATTAAGTAGTAGCCCTGATACCAGATGTTGTGGCATATGAGATATCTTGATGGGCAGAATTTAGCAGGTTCTCTGACACATGGTATTTCAGCTCTTTGTCTGATAAATGAGGTTTTTTTTTTTTTTTTTTTTTTTTTTTTTTCAGTCTCCAACAGTAAGTGGCACTAAAAACAGTTCACTTGTATGTGATAGGAGACCTGTCTGCACATCCACATTCACTGTCCTATCTCAGGGCTTTATTAACTGTCCTGATTTCTGTCATAATATGGTTCACCTAAAAGTTGATCATCTTGTCATTCATACAAATTTATCTAAGTCTACATCACGAATGACACTCTGTAGATGTGATAAGTGGGCAGTTGTAAGCATTTTGAATAAACTGGTAAGAAACTCCTCCTGATGGGAGGAGATAAATGATATGGACGTTCAAGGGCCCATTTTGTTTATTAATTTTTAGATATCCAATCATATGCCTCTAATGTAAAGAGGCATTGTGCATGTTGTATTCCAAACCACTTAAAAGGAGACACAGAACTTGACGAGTCTCTTTTTGACATTTAAGGAAACACCCATGACACTGGAGGATATTGCTCAAAACAATTAATGGTTGACTCAAACGTCTGTTAATTTTGACTGGGTCCTAAAGCAAGAGGGTTCTGCAACAGCTCCATAGTGTGCTTAAAGCAGTTTTGGAACTGGAGCTGTATGACACAGGCAATAAAATGACAATACAACTCTAATAAGCTGGATAAAGTGTTTGAAAAGGTCCAATATGATTATCAAAACATAGAAGATCACACCTTCCATAAAAAAGTACTCATAATTTGAAAAGCATCTTTTGATGTTCTATTCACTCTAGACGAAACTGAGAGCCTGCTGGCTATAAGGCATCCAAGGACCTTGTGGCTAGAACTACCTATCAAGATTTGAGAGTACTTCAAAAAGTTCATGGAAAGATTTAAACTATCTTTTAATTCATTTTTCCACAAGCTTTTTGAAGTACTCTCATGTGAGTGCTGTAAGATGCTGTGAATAGAGTGTTCGTGTGGGCTGAGCAGCAATCCATCAAGTGACAGAATTGGAACATTCAAAATCAGCAAATGGAGATCCAGAGGGCACAAGTTACATAGACAGGTAGCCTAGACTCCCCAGTCTCTTGCCTCTTTTGAACCAATGCCTTTCTTATTTTATACCTACATAGACTCACTCTGGATTTCCTACAACAAACTGGGGGGAAATGGGAAACCTAAACAAAGGTCTTCTACATAACTGGGTTAGCAAAATATGTTGGCATTAGCTAAAATTCCACTGAATGATAGCTTGAAGGAGAGGAGTGAAAGGAATTCCTCCCAATATCCAGACTAAACTTAGATGTTTGTTTCGTGTGGGGGGAGAAATGGTCAAAACTATGTATATACTCTGACTGTAAGAAACAGATGATGGTTGGATGTGTTGATCAGCAATTTGCAAGTAAGTACATCATAATTTTACACTCAAAGATTTGGGAATTGTATTAGTCCAGTTCTGTTGCTTATAACAAAATACTTGAAACTGGGTAATTTATAAATAAATAAAATTTATTTCTTACAGTTTTGGAGGCTGGGAAGTTTAAAGACCAGGGAGCACATCTGGTGAGGGCCTTCATGGTGGTGACTCTCTGTAGGGTTCTGTGGTGACCAGGAGGTCATCTGAGAATGGAATGAGCAAGAGAGCTAATCTTCTCACTTGCTTTCTTTTTAAAGCCATCAGAATCATGCCCGTTATTACATGAATGGATCAATCCATTCATAAGGGCACAGCTGTCACAATATAATCACCTCTTAAAGACCACATCGTACAAATAACATAATTAGATTTCCCACCCTCTTAACACTGTTACAATGAGGGTCAAGTTACCAATACACAAACTTTTGAGGGACACATTTAGCCCAGAGCACGGATAAAGTACACAGAATTAACATATGGGAATGAATGTAAAGAGTAATGTTCTTTATGTCTCACATTGACGTTCGTCAGAAAACATTCATTTTTGAAAAGACACTAAGCAGTCAAGCAGCAGGATTATTTTTTTTGTATGTATGTATGTCAGCCAAAATCTCTGCTTGACCAGCCTAGGGCTGCTGCAATGGGTCCATAAATGGAATGGTTATGGTGACTGAGATGTACGCTGTGCGTTTGTCCAAAAGCACAGGACTCTGTGTTCTTTTATCACTGCTTATTCCAGAAGTAGAGGCTGACTTTAGCTTTCAATATAGTATGTCTTAATGAGACCTGCTGGTAACTTGCTGGCATGTCAACTACATTTGATACCTTTCACCAATGAAAGAACAATAATGTTTCATTACTGGAATTCACACCTTCTCTGAATATAGATTTACCTTTCTTCAACACAGTGCTTCTAATGAAATTGTCAACTGAAGTTTCACAGACTGCATTATTTTCTGGAATATGCTCCTTAACAGCATTGATTTAGACAAAGAGAGCTATTAAACAGTAGAGGAGTGACGGAGAAGTCAAAATGATAAGACAAACACAGTAATGTTTCCTCCATACAATGCTTCACTCATATATCAGTATGTGAACAACACCCTGTTAGAGGTCAGGGCTCTGTCCTCTAGCCTGTAGTATGTACATTGAATAGCAGTTGATGTAAGATATTATGGCCACAGTAAAGATGCACCATACATGGGTCTAAGATGCAAGTGATAGAAGAAAATTGCTTTCTATTTCTTACAGAATTTGTATTACTAACTCTGCTGGATTTGAGTTGCTAATTTTTAAAAAGGGAGTGATTGTTTTCACTGGACGAAGAGAAGAGATCCATTAAATGTAAAGCTCTGACTATAATTTGAACCAGAATGAAAATAAATGAGTTAATGTATTGGTTCAATTAGATGACCCAAATAATCACAAAGAATCACTGAACTTCTACATAACAAGATTAGCAAAGAATAAATTTAGAATCCCAATGTATTCAGTGGGGCATCTCTTAGTGATTCCAGACACAGTGATGACTAAAAATGGGCATTAATAACAGCTATGACATGACAAGAAAAAAGCAACTAAATGTTCAGATGCTTTGGGATGAGGGTCTCATGCATGCAAACTAAACTTGCTGAACTGCTGACAAAGGATGAAATAAATTCAGGCTTGCTGGTTAAGGAGATAGGTAGTAAATATTGTCTTTATTGAGTTCAGTCGCATCAATTGAAATTAGCTTCTTTCACTAATCATCCTGTATTGATTCTCTTTTAGGAATAAGGATTGTCACAATTTATTGTGGGCCTTATAATAATCTTGACTTAATGAAAAGTTCTGAACAGGCAAAGGGAAGAACATATGATGCTCCCCGCTCCTTCCTATCTTATATCCTTTTGGACCACCTTTTACTCCAGCCATTACCTTTGGCATCCAGCTTCAAGCACAAACAACTCGACAGCACTTTGTCTCATCTATAACTGCATAGGTCCTTACACTCTGTCCTGGGGCTTCTCTCACAATGCCTGCAAGGATCTGTCTGATAGTCATAGTACATAACCAGGAATTTGCAGGTATTTATTCCCTGAGGGAAAACCTATGACTAATAAGGGGTGGATGTTAGTGGATAAATGCCCTCTTTTTCATTTCTTAGGTGAGTAATTTGAGGTATGTTCTATGTGGTTTTTCATAACTTCAGGATTAAGTTGCAGTTACCCAAGTAGTAACAAAATTATGAATACACACAATAACCTTTTTTTCCCCCTTGCACTTTCTCAATCCTCAATCCTCACTTTTCTGGGATCATATTAAAAATAAACGGCCTACTTAAAGTACTTGATTCATGCTTTGCGTTGGTGGGGAGACACAAGAGAAGACTTCTACATTCAACCAGGTTAGTGTTACGGCCTTGTCAGGACTATGCAGCAAGAAAGGACAGATTATTAAAATGTCAGCAGGAGAATTACTATAATTACTGAACGTGGAAGTTAAGCAAAAAATGAGGGCAAAGTAGATTTCAGTGGCAATGAAAGTACCTGTAATGCTAAAGAATTGAATTGGGGGCACTAAAGGGAGTGAAGTGGAAAGATAGGACACGGCATTTGGAAAGCTTATTTCAATAAACTGAGTTCATTAAGTATAGTTGTTATTGATAATGTCAATTGCAATTTCTGTAGGCTGCATGTCATTTAATTTAAAGGATCTGTGGAATGACAATGAGTCAGAAAATAAAATCATTGTGAACCGAGAGGAAATATCTCTGTAGTCAAGTAATTAACAACATAAGGAGGGTTAGTCTTGTATTTTGATAGTATGGTATTTGAAGTTGGTTAAATCTAGGAATAAGAAAAGAAAAACAGTCTAAATATAACAACATCAGCAACAACAAAAGGTGAAGGAAGACATCAGTCTTACTTCCAGGCCCAGTATGAGGATTCTAGGAGAAAATAATAGCTAAACGTTAAGATGACGTAGGAAAATCAGTATTCTCAGGAGACAGCCTGGATACCGTTACATTATAAACAAACAAACATCTGGGGATGCACAGAATTTTGCTGAATATGAAGAATAAATTTCAGAGGACAGAGTGGAGTGGTCAGAAATTGGGGAGATGGGAGTAAAACGGAAGAGAGGATATATAGAACTTTTTAGAGATTGGAATGCAAGGAAACAAGGAATAGGTGGGACCCAGGTAACACAATGAAAGCACAATATTATTCACTGTGAATTCAAAGTATTTAGTGATAGTGAAACTGAAGAAGTTCTGAAAGTAGAGACAGGTGGGAGCTGGAGTTACCACTTGACTATTATCAATAGAGGAGTAGAGATCTTATAACAGGGTCTTAGATCCGATGTGGGAACCCCCTGTTAAACCCTTAATAATTGCACTGCAAGAGGTCACTGTTTTCCGACTAGTGTGTTAGTGTACTCTTGACACCAATTTGTGGTTTCTGGATCCAAAATAAGAATGGATGTAAGAAATAACTACAGATAAAGAGGGAATTATTAAAAGACTCATTAGACTATTTTTGCTTCCAATCAATATTTGAAAACTGTATGAAATGACTATCTTAAAAAAAGATATAATTTACCAGACTGACCACAGAAATAATAAAATATCTAATAGACCAAATTCACAAAATAAATACAGATATTCATAAGCGTTGCCTCTGAAAATGCAACATATTCAGATATTTTCACAGGGAAAATTGTTCTAAATCTTTATAGACCAGGTATTTCCAACAGTAATAAAATTTTTTTAGGCCAGGGAGTAAAAAGGAAATTGTCTAAGTTATTTTTATAAAAATAACTTTGACAACAAAACTAGACTTTGCTCACTCATGAATATGCACAAATTCTGAGTAAAATTTTAGAAAACAGAACCATGCAGCATTTTTAGTAGATAATGCGTTGTGAGCAAGTTGGCTTTATCTTGGCATGTGAGGATGATTATATTAGAGCCATTATATTAAACAATTCAAGTATCAATAGATGTAATGAGAAAAAAATGTGTAGTCCTTGGTGTAGGTACAAAGCATGCATTTAATATATACTACATCCTTTTCTAATTAAAAAGAAACTCTTATTTATAAAGAATAGATAATACAAGCCATTAAAAGATAATATTTTTACTAAAAAGCCATCATTATGCTTGATTGAGACCCATTTTAAACATTCAAAAATTTCAGAAAAAAACAGCAATTCCTCATTCTTCTACCATTAGTTAACTTTACAGAATTTTTAATAAAAATGAAACATACATATGTGTAAAATAAATTAAAATGGAAAAAATAAGATCATTGCCATTTGCATATGATGTTTTTGTAAAATAAAACAATAGATGGCAACTACTTCAAACAAGAGGGTTCAGCAGTTAGTGAGATTCAATTAAATGCACAGTATTTAATATACTCATGTTTCATGGACACAAAAATATTGCTCTCACAACAGTAACAATAATAGCAATAGAACCATACAAAAAATAATAAACTTGATAAATATAAAGATAAAATTCAAACTTTTCTGAGGAACAGAAAAGATTTGGATATATGTGAGGTGATACAATATGCCATCATAAAAAGACAACAACATAGCAGAGATTTTATCACCCCTTAATTTATAAATTTAACATGATCTCAGCAGTTTTTACAACGGAGTCTGTGCGCGCGCGTGTGTGTGCACGCACACGTGTGCGTGTGTGTTTCCAAATACCTGAGGTGATCGTAAATTTATGTGGAAAATCCACCAAACGATATATCTAATAATACCTTAAAAAACAAAATGTAAAAGGTTCACCCTACAGGATATTAAAACATAGTAATTCCTAGAAAACTTAAATAAAACATTGTGATAATGGGGAAAAATTTAAGAGATCATTGGCAGAGAATAAATAACCCAGAAATAAACCTAAATACATGAAAGCTTTTGATATATGCTGTGTCTAGTGATTCTCAATGGTGAGGAAACAGATTACTCAACAAAGGATACTGGGACAGTGGGGTAACTACCTGAAATTAGCATTTAAAAATAATATTTATTTATTTTCACATAGCCGACTTGGATATATTTCAAATGCATTACATATTTAAATCTGAAAAAATAAAAAAAGTGAAGGTTGATTAAAACCTTAAAATAATTCTTTTATTTCATATGTATAAAAAATTATCATCTTGTAAACCTTAAAGTTATGCAATTTTATTTATCTATTAAACCTCAGTACACCTGAGGAAAAAAAATGTATCTGATGGGATTCTTGAAAAGAATGCCCAGTAAAGAGTGGGTCTCCTGTTAGAAGCAGCTCCCAGGAGTGTCTCACTTTCACATTAGCCCACACTCAGTCTCTAGAATTTTATCAATTTTGTAAATATAATGTCCTTTTTTAATTGGTTATGAATATTCATGAGGTACAAATCTGATTGTTACCCCTCATGCCCAAGATGTGAAGGCCAGATTAACAGCATGCCTGTTACCACAAATTGCGATTATACCGTGCCTCCACCCAATTATCCCCAACCTTGCTTCCTATCCCCCCTTTCCTTCACTCTACTTTGTATCCCTAGTTGTGCTCTCTTCTTCTACAAGTCCAATGCACCACTGTGGTCTTTCTTTCCTTCCTTCTTTCTCTCTTAGCTCCCACTTATGAGTGAGTACATGGTATTTATCCCTCTGTGCTTTGCTTATTTCACACAACATAAGTTTTTCCAAGCTCATCCATGTTATTGCAAGTGGGAGAATTTCATTCTTTTTTATGGCAGAGTAGTATTCCATGGTGTGTGTGTGTATGTGTGTGTGTGTGTGTGTGTGTGTGTGTGGTGTATACACCACACACACACACACACACACACACACACATACACACACACCATGGAATATATATATACACCATGGAATATATATATATACCACATTTTCCTTATCCAATTGTCCATCAGTGGACATTTAGGTTGGTTCCATATCTTGGCTATTGTAAACAGAGCTGAGATGAACATGGGAGTTCAGGTATCTCTTCAACATGATGATTTCCATTCCTTTGGGTATATACCCAGTAGTTGGATTGCTGGATCATGTGGAAGATGTATCTGTAGTTGTTTGAGAAACTTCCATACTGCTTTCCATATTGGTTGTACTAATTTACATTCTCACCCACAGTGTAGGAGTGTTTCTTCAATTTGTCCATCTTTTCCTTCTTGTGAGGACAGTAGCAACAACTTACAAGCCCTTCAGATGCTGGAGCTGAAGCCAGACATTCTCTTGTGATGCATTTATTACATATATTATATTTTACATTTATAAATTCTCTATTTGCCTCATTTAAATATAGTTTCTATTTCTCTGTTAATATTTCTTCTTTTTTATTCATTTATGAGGATTTTTTTCTTTTCATTGTGCATAGATATAATAATTGCTTTCAACTCCTTGCCTAAAACTTTGAAAATCTGGATTATCTTTGTTGATTGGATGTCCTCTGGTTCTACATGTGTCAAGTATTTTGTAGACTATAGATTTTGTTAAATTCCTCTAGATAGTGGAAATAATTTTGTTGAGTAAGGAGAAAATTATTCTAAGTGAAACAATGTGGTTGCTCTTTAACAATGCACGATTTCTTCATTTCCGTGATGAGTTATAGTTGTTTGTTTGTTTGTTTTCTGCTCTGAATTATTTGATAAATTCTTGTCTTAGCACCTCAGCTGAATGCAAAAAATGATACTCCCTGTAGAGCTAGGGCCGGGTCTGGAGCTCACAGACACCTCGAGCCCACTCACAAACCCTTCACATGCAGGTCTATGAGCTAGGTAACTGGCAAAAATGTCCTTGGAGCCTTGGTAGAAGAAGGAATAGTCTTTATTCAGCACACACTATACTATGAGCTAGGCAGTACATAAAGAAACTCAGAAACTCAACTGCTACTGGTAAAGTCCAAAGAAAAACTGAAACTGAGCAGCTGCCAGCAGAGTAAACAGGCTCTATTGTTAGACATGAGCTCTCTGCCACTAGCCTGCTTCACAAACTGCAGAACACACAAAAGCAATAACTAGAAAGATACATTGGTGCACATGCACACTAACTCCACCTACACAAGTTGTTTATAAGAAATGTTGAGGGAGCCTGACTAAATTATCCTATTTTCCCCACATCCCCTTTACTGGAAAACTACTAATAACAGCAATAAAACTTTCTACGCCATACTGAAAATAGTTTTATAGTTAAATCATTTTCTTTACATTTATTTATAAATGTCTGTTACATTTATACTCTTTTATCATCATCATACATCATACTGTACTTTTTACTGACATCAAATATATACAATTATAAAAAATTGATGTGTTTCTTTCTGCATTGTTGTGTGACAGTCTGCAAGGAAGCCAGTAAAGTAAACATAATGCAAGAGATTTAATCAGCTTGATATCACCCAGTCAGGAGGAGAGAGAAATAAGTCTGCATATGAAAAGAAGTGGCCTATATATGCTTCTTCTATATAGGCTATGAGAAATCCATATTTACAAGAGCAGTGTTCTTATAGGAAAAGGAATTATACTTAAAGAACATACATAATTTGTTCCTACGTATTGGAGAAGAAATAGAAATATGTTATGACTATTTTTGGAAAAAAATTATTACCACTCTTGAAGTTCTTATAAGAAATACCTTTCTCTGCAATATGAAGAGCAAAGAATCGGATATACTGGATATGAAATTAAATTTGTTTCAAATTTTGAATTATGACCAATCTTGAACTCTTAAAGTAACTGTATTCAAACTCATTTGAATGTGATTTAATGCTTAACTCTAAAAATTCATAGGTGTCATGTCTTCTTTGCACCAAAATATTAGAAATACATAAATTCAAAGTGTTCCAACTTTGACTATAAACAATGTAAATTATTTAAAATAAAAGTTATTTAATATTTTATAGCAGCTTGTACAATAGTAACTATAATAAATCAGTGCCATTTCCTCTAGGAAATAATGCTTATGAAAATTTTATTGTTATGTATTTAGAGAAATTATTGGTGGATACATCAAGACATTTAACAAAATTAAAATTTGTTAATATAAATATAATTTTGTATTTATATATGTATGATCAATATTGGGCTTTCCATTATCCTTGATTTTTATACATTGCAAAGATTCATGCATATATATATATATAAAATTTTTCCTGACTTTTAAACAAATAATTATCGTCCTCATGAGTAGAAGAAGCAACTAAAACACATTCTCATCAGCAGGGGCTTCATATACACCACACAACTTTAATTTATAGCCCAAAGCTATACAAATAGCAAAAGCTGTTCAAGAATATACCAACAAATCTTTAAATTGAGTAATGCACCATACATTCTCATCAGCAGGGGCTTCATATACACCACACAACTTTAATTTATAGCCCAAAGCTATGCAAATAGCAAAAGCTGTTCAAGAATATACCAACAAATCTTTAAATTGAGTAATGCACCAAAAAAGGCATATTAGTCATGGTTGACAGGTTTAAAAGGAAAATATAAGAACACAAACTGATTATTCAAGCAAGCAGTGCTGCTCTTTTTACTGTAACTGATGAGTCTGTAGTTCACAATCTGACTATGCATTCATTGCTGTGTTATACAACTCTTTAAGTTGATATTTGGAAACATGTGTTAACTCTACACAAAAGCAAAAATGCAACTTCTCATTTTCCTTTATTGAGGTAAAAGCACATAAGAACTACCCTTAAAACATTTTAAGCCTACAGTACAATATTGTTAACTATAAGCACATTGTTGTATAGCAAATCTCTATAGCTTTTGCATCTTGCATAACTCAAATTTTATACTCATGGAAAAGCAAGTCACCATTTCTCTCTCCTTCCAGCTCCTGGCAACCACCATGCTACTTTATGCTTCAGTGAGTTTGACTATTTCAGATACCTATTTCTATGGAATGATGCAGTATTGTCCTTCTGGACTGGCTTATTTCACTTAGTATAATGTCCTCAAGTTTCACTCACATCGTACCATATGACAGATTTTCCTATTATGGCTGAAAAATATTTCATTGTATCTCCTTTTTGATATAAAATTTTAGTTAATGAAAACATTGCTTATAATACTGGAAAGGTTTTTGTTCTGAGAAAAAAAAATAAGTCCATAACATTTTAAATTGACAATAGAATTACTTCTACGTGGTTGGTAATAAAATACTACTGCACTAATCTTCACACTTTAGCTTACATATTTTATTTGAGATATTTGTAGAATAGGTTTTAAAACCTTTTCACATGTTTATATGAGTGAATATTATATTGTAAATTCCCACAATGTGTCTAACAGAAATATACATATATTTTTCTTTTTTTTTTTTTTTTTGTCTTTTTGTCTTTTTTCGTGACCGGCAACGGATCGCAA
>NW_007733351.1:1822-7214 GCF_000696425.1 Galeopterus variegatus | reverse complement strand
TATATGTTACGGATGCTCCACCTCCTTCACAAATGAAATGCTTGCATTTAATTCATTGTATGTCTTCATCAAGAATAGACTTTTACACCCTACCATACTACTTCTTTATATTCTCTGGGGTCACTGAAGAAATTTAGAAGAACCTGGAAAACTCACTGGCTTCCCAGAAGACCTCTACTACATTCTCCATCTTCAGCAGTGAATACCAGTTTCAAATCCTGACTCCATCTAATTGTGACCCCTTAGGCAAGTTAATATCTCTAAGTCTCAATTTCCTCTATATCTAAACAGGCCAAATATTACTTGTTATATTGTTATGCAATGTCAAAACTTAACATAGGCAAAGCACTGATGGACAACATAAATGTTTATATACCCTATTGGTCAATAATTTCCACATTTATCTTAATATGTAACTTAGTGACTTTCATGTTTCCTATTATAAATGGTTTATTCACATTCAAAAATTTAGATCGATATTTGTATTAAGTAGATCAGATCTTTATTTTTCTACAATATATTGTATGTGCAATATTATTATACTATATTTTCACAAAGGCTTATCATTTTTTTTATTCCTAGCATGTGATAAGATTTTAGAAACAATATGTTCTCAGTATGACAGTAAAAATAACTGTTTTCCTGATATGCATTAAATGAAAAAGAAAAAAAGAAAAGAAAATTAAATGCATTTAAAAATATTTCAAGGGGTAAAATATAACAAAAGTCACCCAACAAATGGATCATGAGATTATGGATGCCTTTCATTTATTTTCTCCTAATATATTACAAACATCAAGACATTACCAATATTTGAAGATCACTAATTCAATAATAATTACCCTTCAGACAAGCATATTATGTCTTTAGATACATTTTAATATGTTTGATTAATTAAAAGTAGTTTCATTAGAGAATCATTACAATTGTAATATTAAAATTGTTATAAAATTGTCTAAAAATATTTTTGTAAATTTTATTATAAAAATAAAATATCAAACTGTGATTATTCTATAAAGTAAAACTGTAAGGCAATTTTGAAAGAAATTGGGATAATTTGTATAAGTAGAACTATATATTTGTATGTAGACCGGACTATGTTAATAGTTAGAAATGCAGTATGTATACATATATATATACACAGGTGGGTACTTTAGAAAGTTTATGAAAAGATTGGTATTTTTAATTCTACTTTTCTGTGAATTTTTTGAAGTAGCCTCATATATATCTTGATTTTGCTATTGCTTTTCTTTTCAACTGAATCAAAAATTTTAAAGATGACACAGCATACTTTTCAAATTGACAGATATTACTAGAAACATGCAAAATTAGATTATTCAGTAACCACAGTCTGTATACATATTCACATGTTTACCTGGTTGATAAAATGGTAATCTCTTTCTCCATGATCTCTAATTTAGTATCTCTCTCCAATGTAAGTTAAGGGATATTTTTTATTATTGTTTAATAATAATTTCTGGACTTTTGTCTTTTCTTAACCACACACACACACACACACACACACACACACACACACACAAGAATATATTTTACAGTAATGGTCACAAAATACATTAAAAATGAACAATGAAATTATTTTAAATTTTCTATCAATTAATGCAGATATCTTTTTTTTCTTTATTTCAGTGCGGTTGTTCATACTCTTGTAACTAATATATATGCTTTGAAAAATTAACTCCAAATTTTATTTTTTAAACAAATTTCTTGCACAAAATTATATTGGTGATATGATAGTTTACAATTAGAAAAGTCTAGTCATCACTTGTGGTCCATAACAATGTCTAATATATATGCTATATTTGCTTTAGTCATTTCATCAAATCAAAGACCACTTAACATTTATGGATAAATAAATACCCAAGTGGAATTTTTCTTGATAAGTGATTTATGTGAATTTATTACAACTAATGTCTTACATTTTAAAAATATGTATATGTTGTAATTAAGAAATCAAAAATATTCTGTGTTTCTGTGTGCTATTTTACAATATTCTCCTAAACCACATAAATTCAGGACCTTGAGATGGTCTCATTGCAATTTTTTAAAAATTAGACTTTATGGGTTTTCAAGTGGAAAAACATTTCCATATCTCTAATAAATAAGCTCCTACACCTGAAAATCCAATTTTAACTTGTTGCCAATATTCTATTTTGAGACCACGGAGTAGAACCTATGAGAGATGAGATAAATGCTTTTTTGATTTTTCAATCAAAAACTTTAAAATAGCATATATAGAAAATTTGGCTGTATTCAAATATTGAATTTTCAAGAAAGAGAAGGTCAAGTTCACTTGTTCACATAGAGTGCAGAAGGAAGAATGAGGACTAGAATGTAGAGATAAAAGGAGAAACATTTGTCATGCAAGTGATGAAGAATCACCAATAATTAGAAGTGGGCAGCGACCCATTTTCGCTGAGAGTATAATTATTCTTGCCTCATCTTAGAGTTTGTACCAAAGAGTTTTACAGAAATCTCCTGCTCATATGATTCAGTTAACACCATCATAAGCACTAAGGTTAAGGATGTTCCGCAAGTAGGCCACTCTAGGTCTCTGGTGTCCTTCGGACACCAGGCAGCTTTATTCTACTAATCTGATTGTATGGCTTAAGAAAACTGATTGTGACAGCAGCAATAAATTTGTGAAATGTAAAGTTAACACCATCATAAGCACTAAGGTTAAGGATGTTCCGCAAGTAGGCCACTCTAGGTCTCTAGTGTCCTTTGGACACTAGGCAGCTTTATTCTACTAATCTGATTGTATGGCTTAAGAAAACTGATTGTGACAGCAGCAATAAATTTGTGAAATGTAACATTCAATCCAGTCAAGTACATGTCCCTTCACCTTTCCTTTAGAAGTTAATGAATACATCTGTAATTATGCTAAACTAGAAAAGCACAAAATGATGCTTTGAGGACAAAAATACTAATTGAGGTGTTTATTATTATTATTATTTGGCTTAAAATATGTTTTCTATTTGCCACCTGATTATAAGAGAAAGAGTAAAATGAAACAAGAACAAGTTACATATATTTTTAAATAGATGGTCTCTGATAATTCTATTTAAAATTTGACCTGGGAAATGTTCTAGAAGTCACAGTTAAAATTTTCCGAGGTCAGAAAGGTAGCTTCTGTTTGGAGATTCTAACTGGAGAAATACATCCTCCTCTAGCTGAGGTGATTATGTCAAATTAAATATTTCATTTTATCAGAGAAGTAAATGGAGTGGGGATTTATAGATGTGGCACTTAGCCAGCCAGATCAGCTGAAGCAGTATAATAGATGTCATGGCCAACTTGTTCTCAGATCACATATGTCAAAGGGTATCTACATAATTTTAGCTGTTGAGCTCACCGCTATCTCAGGAAAATTAAAGCAAATGTTTCTCAGTCTCTCAAAGTATTCATTTTGAACGAATATAACAATTGGCAGAGATAACAGGGAAAGATTCCACAGGGTCCCATTGTAGAAGTATCGTTAAATGAAAATAATTAAATGCTTGCAGTATCTAGATACTTTCTCTCTCACTTGATTGTTTGGCGATATATTAGAAACTGAGTGCTAGGGTAATTGTGATCATATTTCAAATGAAACGGTTTATTTGGAACCAAGAACTAATTCAATTAATAAGTTTATTTCAAATATATGTTTTCTTTGCATGGGGCCCATTTGTCATCTGGCACTGTGATTTTGTAAAGGAGAGGAATAAATATCTTGTGCCTCAAGGATTGCTATGCTTAGTCTAATTCAAAAGGTCTAAAGTGGACATTTTAAAGTGTGTGTTGTAATAATGCCAGTATAATTAAAATTACCTACATACCAATATTTAAAATAAACCAGTGTTTTATAAAATATTATTGCAATTTGGAAAATAAATGAGCATGAGAAGCTACCATTAGAAAACAAGTGATTATATGAATAAATATTCATATATACATATGTGTAAACTACATATGTATATTATTTATTCACACACAATACTTACTGGTTTTCATGAGAGCTTGCTCAAATTTTGGTGTCCCGTGAATGATGTTATTGATGTCAATGATCATCACTATAAATATTACTTTATTGCATTTTATACAGGAAATGGACATTAATACTTGTCTAGTGAAAAGACAGATGAAAAAACTGAAGAGGAAAATTTAATTAGGCTTATTAAGAAGAAACAGTGAATTAATCATAATGATTAGACCAGAACACAGTTCTTCTGATTCTGATTTATCTGTTGTTGTTTTTTTCTGCTTTGTTGTATCATGTCAATTTTAAGAACATTCTATAGATTAATTATAAATTGTCCCACCAAATTTCATAGGTTTCCTCATGTCATATTTAATATATTGAATGACCTTAAAATTTCCCTAATATAAACTTAAAAATTAGATATGAATATTTGCCAGATTTGTATCTATGCAGACAATGCTATTTGTTTGCTCCCTGTTCATGTCTCTCTTTGCAAAGAGAACATTGATATTACTCAGGGAGGTGGCATTCAGCCCAACTTAAAATAATAAGTTCCAAAGACCCCTGTGCAAGTAGGAATGGACAAGTGACAAGTGATGCACTTCTGTCCACTGAGATATAGAATGAGAATTCTTGAAAAAAAATTTAAATGCACAGGCTTAACTGTCATGTACCTCTCGTTGTTTGTTTGTGTGTCTTCTCTACTTGGACAAGTGACAAGTGATGCACTTCTGTCCACTGAGATATAGAATGAGAATTCTTGAAAAATATTTTAAATGCACAGGCTTAACTGTCATGTACCTCTCGTTGTTTGTTTGTGTGTCTTCTCTACATTTTCCTGCCTGAAACAAATTCAGAGGCTGGAAAGAAGCAGACTTCTAACATAAGCACCCAAGACACTCACTAAGGATGACATAAAATGAAGCCAAGGGTGCTTGGTGCCTGGACAGTTTCTTTGAATTTGTTCCATGGCTATAGACTGCCTATATCTGAACATCTTATGATTTTAGAAAAATAAAACCCCAAATTGGTTTGCTCAAAGGAAGTTATGAATGATACAACATGGCAAAATTGGGAGAATAATGCGTTTGGAGGACTGTATATACCCTTAGTAATTAACTTAAATTGGAACATTTCCTGATAAAAATGAAATGTTGTATTTTAAAACATGTCACTGTAGCAATGATTATTGTTGAGCCAAGAATGATGGTAGCTCATAACTTACCACTAAGATGTGCTGTGTGGAAAATTAGTTTCTGTTATCTCATCATAGGTGATAATAAATCATAAAAATTAAATTTCTTTTTTTAATAATGGTGTGAATTTCTTTTTTGTCCTTTCCTTCTTCAGAGGCACAAAATCCCCTGAAAGTCAAATAATATCATGGGATCCTTCTATCTAACCCCCGTC
>NW_007733351.1:0-615 GCF_000696425.1 Galeopterus variegatus | reverse complement strand
TAAAGAAGAGACAGCAGAACAGAGGACAAGAGTATTACTAGAATTGGATAATAAGTAAGAGGAAAAAAAAAAAAGTCAAGAATAGTGACTAGAAGGCTGACAAGAGATATCCCGATGCAGAAAATCCTTAACCTAAGAAAATTTACAGCCCTTAATGCTTACCAGTTACAGTGGAGGATAGAATTCCTTGAGGAAAGACCTAGTAATGACCCAACATACATACATACACATATATGTATGTATGTATGTATATGTATGTATATATATACACACACACACACAAACACATGTACATATGTATATATTTCCCTCCTACAGCTATTTACCATAGTCATTGTTGGGGAAAAAGAAATATCTAAAATTCAAGAATTTTTTGTTTGTTTTAGGATCTGAGCTGATACTGATTGTTAAAGGACTTGCAATGTAATAACAATTACTGCTCCCTTGATTAAAATGGTAACTTACAGATGCCAAGTGATGGATAGGATCAACATAAATCTCATAGCGGTCTAGTGCATGCACAGACCCAAAATAATGTAATTTTTCTAATCTTCCAGTGTATAAGTGGGGTACATACATTCAACATCTAAAAGAAAAAACAAAAAACCCTCACAT
>NW_007733350.1:102619-112686 GCF_000696425.1 Galeopterus variegatus | reverse complement strand
TTTTTGTGACCGGTAAGGGGATCGCAACCCTTGGCTTGGCGTCGCCCGCACTGTGCTCAGCCAGTGAGCGCACCGGCCATCCCTATATAGGATCCGAACCTGCGGCCTCGGTGCTCCCAGCACCGCTGTGCTCCCAGCGCCGCACTCTCCCGAGTGAGCCACGGGTTCGGCCCATTTTGTTCCAATTCTGAGCTATAATGGGTTACCGTTGGTCCATTGCCCCAGTTTTAATCTGGGAAAATATAGTCACCATTATCTCTGACCCATCCTTCTTCTTATCAGCCCTAGTATATCCTGATTGTATTAAACACTTGCTACATTGCAGTTGATTCCATTACTGTCTCCTTGGTCATCCAGAGGCTGTAGGTTACTTATTCTCATTTTGTCTTAAGTCTCATGAATAGGTCTGTATTAGTTAGCTAATGCTACGTAACAAATCACTTCAAATATAGTGACGTAAAAGAAAAATAATCATCTACTATCTCTCATTGTTTCTATGGATCAGGAATTGGAGAGTGGCTTGGCTGAGTAGTTCTGGCTCAGGCATTCTCAGGTTGCAGTCAAAATGTCAGCCAAGACTATAGTATCTAAAGGCTTGACTGGGGCTGCAGATCCCACTTCCAAGGTTGCCTATGCAAATGGCCGGCAGGTGGTGCTGGCTGTTGGGGGAAGGGCTCAATTCCTCTTCAAGTGGGTCTCTCCACATGGCATGGGCTTCCTCACACTATGGTGGCTGGGTTCCAAAGGTGAGTGTCTTCAGACAGAGAGAGCCAGGCAGAAGCAGAACCCTTTTACAACCTAAACTTTAGAAGTCACATGGCATCACTTTTGCTGTGCTCCATTGGTCAGATCGATCCCAAGCTCCCACCAATTAAAAGAGGAGGAAACATAAACTCCACCTCTCAGTGGAAGGAGTATTGATCACTTGTTAGAAGAGCAGGTGGGATGGAATAAATACATAGGTGTAACAAACTTTGGAAAATACAAAGTGCAACAAGGTCTCTGACTCTTCTGAGCCGATAACCAATGCTTATTGGTGAGCTTAGTATTTACTGACACCTGGAACTGAAACAGCCATATTACAGGGGGCCTGAGATAAAAAAGAAAGTAATACAGAGCTCCCATTCTTCACCCCTCCATGTATCCACACCTGCTGTGGGTTGAATTGTACCCCAAAAGTTCATGTGTTGGAAACTTGATTCCCATTGTAACAGTGTTAGGAGGGTGGGAAATCTGATTATGGTGTTTGAAAGGCAGGGCCTTTAAGAGGTGATCGGATAGTGAGGATTATGCCCTTGTGAATGGACTAATCTGTTCAAGAAATAGTGGGTTAATGGTTTAATGGGTTCTAGTGGGTGTAGACTGGTGGCTTTACAAAGAGAGGACGTGAAAGAGTTCTTGCCATGTGATTGCCTGCATCACCACGGACTCTGCCGAGAACCCCCACCAAGAAGAAGACCCTCACCAGATGTTCCCCCTTGACCTAGGACTTCCCAACTTCCAAAGCTGTAAGAAATAAATTTCATTTTCTCTATACATTATCCAGTTTCAGGTATTCTGTTATAAGCAACAGAAAATGGACTCATACAACACCTTTCTGCCCTGACTCTGGCCCCAACCACTTCACTTGCCTTGACCAGTGGGGTGTTAGCAGATGTGAGTCAAGCAGAGGCTTTCAAAAACCCTTGCACATTTCTCCTTGGGCTCTTGCACCTCTGACTTTGCCATGAAAATAAGGTGGGATGGCCCATTAGAAGGTATGAGACATACGGGGAGTATCCAACTTCTCTATTGCCCCAGCCAAAGCCAGCTGACCCGCGAATACTTGAGCAAGGCCGGGGGAGATGAGAACCACCCAGAAGCCTGCAGGTTTGTGATCTAAATAAACACCTATGTTTTTAAGTCCTTTAGTCTTGGGATTGGACAGTTGTGCTGTGTTTTGAGGCAATAAATAACTGGTATAGTCCTCTCATGCTATCATGGAAAGCACCTCATGATCTGGGAACCAGGGACCTGTGTTCTAGTTCTGGCCCTGTACCTGTGGTAGACAGAATAATCCCCGCCCCCCCACACACACACACCAAAGGTGTCAACATTCCTCATCTGCAGAACCTGTGAATATGTTACCTCACATGGCAAAAGGGACTTGACATGTGTGATTAAATTAAGGGTTCTGAGATGGAGAAATTACCCTAGATTATCCAGGTGGGCCCAATGTAATCACAAGGATCTTTATGAGGAGGGGCAATGAGGTAGAAGTCAGAGAGGAGGTGTGACCACAGAAGCAGAGGCTGCAGCAATACACTCTGAAATGGAGGAAGGGGCCATGAGCCAAGGAATGCGGTCAGCCTCTAGATGCTGGAAAAGGTAAGGAAATAGATTGTCCCCTAGAGCCTCCAGAAGGAACTCAGCCCTGTTGACACCTTCATTTTGCCCTGTAAGTCACATTTTGGACTTCCTACCTCCAAAACTATAAGAGAATAAATTTGTGTTAATTTGTGCTACCAAGCTTGTGGCAATTTATTACAGAAGCCATGAAAAACTAATATAGTATCTAACAACTCTGTGACCTAGAAGCAGTCAGTTACCACTCTGGGCCTAACTTATTCTTTCTGGAAAATGGGGTTATGTGGCAGATTAAAGAGGGCCTCAAATCTTTGCTACTCCTCCTTTTGAGATCTGGGTGGCCTTAATGGCTTGCTTCACCAATGGAATGCAGAAGATGTTCTGGAACTTCCAAGGCTTGTAATGAGAAAGCTTGTGGCTTCCTCCCGGGCCTCCCTCAACGCTCTCCGAGTCTCTGTGTAAGAAATCTGACTACCCTGAGGCTGTCATGCTGGAGTGAGAACTCTGGTCAACAGTCTCAGCTGAGCCCAGCCTTGCAGCCATCCCTGCCCAGGTACCAGACGTCTCAGGCAAAGTCACATGGAACAGAAGAAACACCCACCCAAACCCTGCCCTGATTTCTAACCCACAAAATCCTGGGCTATAAGAAAATCGTTGTTCTTTTAAATGACTAAGTTTTGAGGTAGTTTATTATGCAGGAGTAGTTAACTACCACAGTATATTAATACCTTCCTTGCCTCCCTTGTAGAGTAGTTAGGAGTTTCCAGTGAAATAGCTTGGATAAAAAGACTCCGAATGTGAGAAGTTAAATTATCATCACACAGGCGCAGAACAGCTGGTAGGAGTGACTACAGGTAAAGCCCTCTAACTAGGTGGTGTTGAAGACAAGACATTGGAGTAAGCAGGACTGAAGCCATGTTGGGACCTAAAACCACATGGGCTTTAGACAAAAAAAGGGGGAAGGGGACACAGTTTTTTTCTTAGCATGCATTTCCCTTTTCCCATGGTTATTTGATATTTTGAATCTTGGTTACGGGGCAAGATGACATTATTTACATAAATGTAAAGTTGTTTTCCAGTCAGCCTGGAGTTGCAAACTTGCTATGAATAAGGTACAGCCCCCACCCTGAGAAACCAAGGAAGGCATCAATAAAGATATGCTGATTTCACCCTGAAACAAATCAAAATCCAGCAGGACGCTAAGATAAGTCAAGGATGAGAACAGAAGCCGGAAGGAACCCTGGTGAGAATTTGCACCTGGCCGCTTACCCGTGCCCCTCCCTCCTGCTTTTCATGTCCCACACTCCATTCCCTCAACCCCCTCTTTAAAGTAAATCTGAGTCTTTGAGATAGGGTAGCCTAACATCTCCTTCAGCTGAGTAAAGCTGCCTTCCTATCCCACCAACAATTTGACTTTTGAGTTGTTTGGCTTTTTATTCTGTGCAGTGGGCAGCCAGACATGGGTTCGGTAACAAGATTTTGGTGAGACTCTCCAGAATCTGAATGCCCTGGGGTAACAGATTTTGGTGAACCAAGCCAGGATTTTTGTAAGGGATGGTCAGCTGGACTTGGGTTCAGCAACACAGATACTATAAAAATGAGAAAACTGAGGTTCAGAGACGGTGTGCTATGGACTAAATTATGCCTCGACCCCATTCATATGTTGAGTCCCTAATCCCCAATGTAACTATATTTGTAGATAGGGCTTTGAGGAGATCCTGGGGTTAAATGAGGTCATGAGGGTTAGGTTTTAATCTGATGGGATTGGTGGCCTTGTAAGAAGAGGAATAGATCCGCCCCCCTCCCACATCCGTGCACCAAGGAAAGGCCACGAGAGCACAGTGAGAAGGTGGCCGAAGGCAGCTGTCTGCAAGCCAGGAAGAGAGCCCTCACCAGAACCCAACCATGCTGGCACCCTGATCTCAGACCTCCAACCTCCAGAACTGTGTCTACTATTTAAGCCACCCAATCTGTGGAATTTTGTTATGGCAGTCTGAGCTGACTTGGACAGGGTGATTACTTGCAGGCCTGGCAGAGGGAGGGGGGCAGTTTGCTTTCCTGACTCCTGGCTTGTTTTTTTCTGCTGTATCCACTGTCTCTGACAAGATGCCCATTCTCCCTACCCCCTACCCTCTGGACATCTTGTGGACAGGTTTCTTTGACTAAATTGGTAAGTGCCACATGTAGGAAGGAGCAGTCAGAGAAGTCAGCCCTGTTTTAAGCCAGGCCTATCTCCTAGGTAGCTGATTATCCTTGTTCAATCTTTCACCAAAATTTCTATACCGTGGAAAGTCACTGCCCCTCTCTGTCCCTTCAGAGCCCCCCAGGAAGGTCTCAGGAGCAAAACTTTGGACAGGCGGTCACAGATGGACTGAAGAGAGAGCCGCTTTCCACCGGGTAGTAGCATGGCTCTCCCCCTCTCTGTACCATTCCTTCCCCTGGCTTCTGGAGACAGGGTAGCCTGGGCAGCTTCCCCGAGAGCTGTCATCCAGGTCTCTGTCCCACCCTGCCATTTCCCTCGAAGCTAGTGGGTTCAGCCTGGAGTTTGGTGGCAATGCACAGGGTGGGGAGTATGGTTCAGCAGAAGGTCTGAGAATTAGAGTCTGGAATTGGAGTTGGGCTGGAACAAGGAGAAAAAAGCAAAAAGGAAGCATTTAGAGGAAGTTGTTGGTGCAGTCCCAACCTTTCAAATCATTTATTCCAACTTCCCTTTTCCACTAGCTGTTTGCGTCTATGACCTCTGTGTACGTATCTGTCAAACATAGGAATAGCACTACCATTTTCTTTTCTTTTTTTTTTTTTTTTTGTCTTTTTTGTGACCGGTAAGGGGATCGCAACTCTTGGTGTGGTGTCGCCTGCACCACGCTCAGCCAGCGAGTGCACCGGCCATTCCTATATAGGATCTGAACCTGCAGCGGGAGCGTCGCTGCGCTCCCAGCGCCACACTCTCCCGAGTGCGCCATGGGGCTGGCCCAGCACTACCATTTTCAACAATGGGATTTTCAACCTTTCCCCAAGGATACCATCTACAATTTTAAATGTATTTTTCTCCTCCCCTCTTTCATCCACTAGTTAATGGTGGAGTGTAGGAATTAAGACTGTGGGCTCGGGAGTCAGACAGGCCTGGGTCTAAATCCCAACCTGCCTCTTAACAGCTATGTAGGCTTAGGTGAGTTGCTGAGCCTCTGTGAGCCTTGGCATTCTTTTCTGGAAAAAGCAATGCTAATAATTGTCTCCACCTCACAGGGCTATTGGGAGAATTATATAAGACAGACCACTTCAAGGATCTGGCATATAGTAAGTGCTAGAAAATGGGCCGGCCCGGTGGCGCACTGCTACAGTGCGCTGCTTGGGAAGCGCGGTGGTGCTCCCGCCGAGGGTTCGGATCCCACATATAGACCTGCCGCTCACTGGCTGAGCGAGGTGCGGGAGCAACACCGAGGGTTGCGATCCCGTTGCCGGTCCCGGTCCGGTACGGGCGCGACACTGAGGGTTGCGATCCGTTGCCGGGCACGAAAGAAAAAGACAAAAAAAAAAGAAAATGTTCGACATTGTTGTTTAGACTCTCATTGCATGGTCAGCTCTGGTCATTACACGACTGACCTCCCCATTTCTTTACCTAGAAGACAGGAAGCTGGGGAGATAGGGAGACAGGGATAAGTGGCCTTGACCCAAGGCATCTCTGTTCTCCATTCCCCCAAGGTCAGAGGGGTGCGCTAATGAGTCGAGAAATATTACTGAACTTGACAAGAAACCCTGAGACTGGGGATGGGTCGTCATCCTCTCTGTTCTGTTCATTCCTCTGCTCTGGTGACAGACCTTTCAGCCTCAGTCTCCTGCCTCACAGGGTCAGAGAACATTCCTCAAAGCAAGGCTTAGAGAAAAAAGTTGGCTTTGGACGTTCTGAGGCACCATCTAGAGAATCAGGGGAATAAAAATATATGCCCGTGCGTGTCTGTGTCAGTGGGTGTATTTTAAAGTGGATGACAATTCATAAAAAAGCAGATGGAGTGACAGTGTTCACTGACAAGTCACCCTCCCTGTTTCCAGGAAGTCTGACCTGAGGGTTAAGGAAGTCCCCAATTTCCCTTGGGGACATGAGCCAGTGTTTCATGGTCCTGATGATCTGGAAATGCTTTCTCCTTCTGCAGCTAGAGTCCCTTTCTCCCTCTGAGGAGTGGAGACAGTGAGCAGGACAGCCAGTGGTCCCTTGCTTCCTGAGCAAGAATATTTTCCAAGTCTGTGTTTGCAGCCCGTCCCCCTGGGAGGCCTCTGATGGCAGAAAGTTCCACGGCTCCACCTCACAAGTTGGCGAGAATGGGGTGGGGGGGTACAGGACTCGCCGGGACACCCTTCAGAGGAGCGGGGTGAGGCAGCTGTTCCAGACACCGAGGCAGCCGGGCGTTGAACACAAAGGTCAACGGAGCTGGTGTCTGGAACCTCTGCCGGGCTCCTCTTCTCAGCGGGCACCAACACACTGCGTTCTTGACCCGTTACGCCAACAGCAGTGGCAACGGTGATAGATTGCAAAACATTTTCCATCCCAGCCCCTGTTCTGGTAACTTCTCCCTTCATAGCTCATTCTTCCAATTTTTCCATATTTGCCTGAGATGAATGAATGAGTAGATTCAAGGGATTTTTTTTTTTTCAGTGAAATGTTTGGAAAATGACTGCTAGCACTATAATGGCCCTCCTTATCCTGGTTTGTTTATTTGTTTGTTTTTTAAGGGAGTGGGTTTGAAATAATTTTTTCTTCTTTTTAAAGACACCTAAAGACTTAGGTTCATAGTACAGTGACCACCTGTCTTATACTTTCTTTAAAAAAGTCCCAGTTTTTTTAAAAGCCAACTTGTTAAATCTATAACATGTGACATTAAACATATAAATCTTAGTTCACAAACTCATGTGTGCAAAGGATGTGACTTTTTAAGAAATTTAAGTCCGATCGGTCAGCTCAGTTGGTTAGAGCATGGTGCTGATAACACCACGGTCCAGGGTTCGATCCTTGTATGGCCAGCCACCAAATATATAAATAAATTTAAGAAATTAAATTTTTATTTTAACTTTTCAGTCAGTCAGGCTGGCAGAATCTTGGTCAGCCAATTCAGGAATCAACCCCTCTTTCCCCAGGGTTGTGTCTACAATTTATGGGGTAGGGTGGGCCCATAGTACCAGGACGAGATGGGGCGAGACCTCCATCACCCCACCTCGTCTTGCTCCGTGGGCCTCTCGGATGGCAGGAAGCTGGCCCTTGTTCCACCCTGTGGTCCTGCAGGTTGGTGGCTCTCTCTGTTACTTCTCTGCTACTCATCGATGATTCTGGAGCTCCTTCCACGTGCTGCAATAAACAGGAGATCATATGCCAGGAAACCATGTATTTCCTCCTAGTAGTATATTTCCTGCCTCGACACTCCGTGCAGCATTCTTCTCGGAGAGCTTGTTGCCACCCGGAGCTGTACACATGGCATGGATCCTCCTGTCCTTGGATACCTCTTATCTCCTGGTATTTTGTCCCTCTTAGGGCAGCAGCCTAGTCACTGGGTGACGAAATGAGTACAGGGCCCACTTCTCCAAAACTTGTCCATGTCTGTGTTTTCTGTTCCCCTCCATTCCTCACCGCCACCCCGTACACCTGCATCTGAGGAGGTCAGGCTGGGGCAGGGGAGCCCTGTGATATTTCTCTTCCGCATCTTTTATCTAATCTACATTGTCTAGTCAAAGGGATGGAAGCCAGGCAGAGAGTGATTTTTACTCTGCTGATACAATCCTGCCCTGAGGCTTTGGGGAGGAAGAGCAAAAAAGGGAAACGTAAATTAATATTTCAGAAAATGTTCCTGCCCTGCCTAAAGACTCGCAGCCTTTTAATATGGTGATCATATGTCTGGTATTTTCCATAACGGTCCCCAATTTGAGTAATTTTATTCTTTAAAAGGAGACCCTCTGTTATATTTCTAGCTAAGCATGTTTTAAATCGCACCCTTTGGCAGGGCTTCTCATACAAATTCATTAAAAAGTGCACGTGGGAAGGGATGGGAGGACCCTGCACTCTGCTGCCGTTCACTCGTGTGTGGGAGGCACCATGGCCAGGTGGGTGTGTCCCCTAGCCCCTGTGCTGGCTGGAATAAGGCATTTCTCAGAAACCCCATCCAGATGATGGGGAGTGTCGCTGACACCTCCAGCTCCTGAGGGACAGTGGAAGTGCTCCCTGGCTCCCCCAGCCTGCCAGGGCAGCCTGCCCCTCGGCCAGAGAGCCATGGAATCCTATGACGCAAGCTGATGGTGCCTAAACTTGGAGTAGTGACAACTATGTCGTTCACCCCCCTCATTTTATCCTTTCTCTTGTCCCCTACCCGTAAGTGTACCATCCCTGACTTTCCTAGCACGTAAATAGCATATGCGCAGGGTTTGGTTTACCTAGTGAGGTGCTCCTAAGGCACAAAGGGAAGCCACACTGTAGCCTAACTCCCCTCTGCTCTTCCAACCCACTCACTGCCTCTAGGTCATCCCAGCTACTCCCATGACTTCAGCTGCCAGCAGTCTGCAGACGAGCCAGTCTCTGTCTCCAACCTACACTGCCCACCTAAATTCCATGCCACCTATCCACTGGCCTGCCTGCTAGACATTTCCACTTGGATGTCAACTTTGAGACACATCAAATTCAACTTGTCCAAAACTGAGCTCATTAATTTCCCCATAAACTTGATCGTCCACGGTATTCCACGCCTTGGCCTGTCACATTTGACAGAGGTTTCAGTCTATGCATGTTGGTGGCTGGGTTTGGGTGGTGGGGGTGGTGTCTGCAAACCCCCTGAAATTATATGCAAGATTTTGTGTGTATACATATTTTCTTCTTGCAGGAATGGATGGCAGCTTTTTCAGATCCCGACTGAAAAACAAAATGGCCTCTGAGCTACAGGGTCAAGCCCCTCTCTGTTTCTCTGGCTTCATCTTCTGGCAGCCCTTCCTCTGTGCTCCAGCCTCCACCCCTTCTGAACCTACGCTTCATGGGCACTGACTGACTCTTGCAGTTTCTGGAAAGTGCCATTGATTTAACGTATGCTGGTCCTTCTAACTGAAGGGTGTTGCTCACCCTCTTTGCCTGTAACCTTCAGGCGGCACCTCCTCTGGGAAGCCCCCCTGACTGACCCAAGCAGAGTTAATCAGCCCTCACCAGGGCTCTCATGACCTAGAGGCAGTGAGTGGGCACCCACCAAACTGTAGGGCAGTCTATCGCTCCCAGGGTGTACTTCAGATCCCCTGTGCAGCTTTTAATAAAATCCAGATGTCCCAGCCCTGTCTCCACCCCAGTGAATCAAAATTGTGAGGAAGGGAGGACCCAGGCGATTCTGAGGCACACCCTGCATGGAAAACCGCAATCATAGGGACTTTCTTGTGTTCTTCTGTCTTTGATTCACTAGAATAGGAACTCCCTGAGAGCAGGGATCTTGTCTCAGTCAACTCTCTGATCTCTATAGCACTTAGGCCAATGCCAAGGAGTAAAAGTGTGAGCGAACCCTGATATGGTGCTTAGTGTGTGCCAGGCACAGGGCTTAGGCCTGTAAGTGTATTAACTCATTCAGTATCCTCAGTTTCCCCATGAGGTACATCGTTAATCCCATTTATAGATGAGGAAATGTTAAGGGACAAATGAGTGAATCATACTTTCTAGAGAACCAATTGTTTCAGGGAAATCTGAGTAGGATTCAATTCATAACATAACT
>NW_007733350.1:96503-101523 GCF_000696425.1 Galeopterus variegatus | reverse complement strand
AAGGCTCCACCTTTCAATTACCATAATAGGATTTCCCACCCTCTTAACAGTTACAGTGGGGATCAAGCTACTAATACATAAAACTTGGGGAACACAATCCATATCACCAGTTGTGTCCTAAAATATGCCTTCCACTGCTTCTCAGAATAAAAATTATATTTCCCAGCCTCCCTTGCAGCTAGGTGTGGATGCTGGAGTAAGTAGCCAATGGGATACAAACAGTGGTGATGTTTGCTACTTCTGCCTACCAGGCCCTTCACTTTGTGCCAGCTGAAAGGTTGTCATGGGGCTGAGCTCTCTTAGGCCATGCAGCAAGTACTGCAGCTAGGAAAGAAAATATGAGAAGATAGAAAGAGCCTGGGTACCCGATGGCTCTATGAAGCAGACAGTCATACTTTTTATATGAGAAAGAAAAAAAACTTCTGTTTTGCTTAAAACATTTTTATTCAAAGTTTCTGTGACAGCACATGGACTTATATCCTAATGGATGCAATAGGTCTGAGTAAAAGTGCATCATATGCTCAGGACCTTACGGGCCCTTTGGGACATAAGAGAGAAACGTACGTAGGACATGGTCCCTTCCCTTAGAAGCTTTCATGGAGAGTGTGAAGATGAGTAACTGGCAGACAAACCAAGCATGAGGTGGGCCCCTGAGCATTCAGCTCAGACTCTAAGCCCCCAGAGTTCAGGGGAAGAAATGTCTCCTGTTCTGGCCATGTCCAGGGAGAGGAGAAATGGAGAATCCAGGGAGAGATGTGATTATTTTCTAGAAAAGAGACCTACTTGCGTGGTAGCAGAACCAGACAGGGGCTGCCGGAAACCCACATGAGAAACCCCAGGACAGTCCAGCATGAGCTGGCTTCTCTCCCAAAAGCAAAAGCGGGCTGTGGCATAGGACAGAACTGGAGAGTGCTGCCGTGGGAGGGAGGATGGCATGCTAGTTTCCCGTCTCCTTCTCATGGCCACCAGCCTCAAGACCCAGCTGCTAGCTGCCATCTGCTGTCTTGGAAGGAAAGTGATCAGGAGAGCATTTTAAACTATAAAGTTATTATTATAAAGCATAGGAGGCAGGTGGCTGTGCCCATTCACACTCACCCCTCAGTTGAACAAAACCATAGAATCCTGCCCCTTACTACACAGTTAATGACAGGACCACTCCCAGCAAGGGGTTTGCTGGAAGGGCAAATGGGCTTCAGAATACAGTGCAGAGAGGTTGGCAGGTGGGACCCCAAATCACACCACCACCATGGCACCTGGGTGACTCCCACCCTCACTCTCTCTTTCAGGCACTACCTCCTCCAGAAGCCTTCCCAGGAATTGCATGCTGCCGTATCTCCTCTCCGACATCCACACACAACTCAACGCAGGGCTTTCCCTCAGGCAAGCTTCCTCTCTTCCCAGTCTGCTAGTCTAGCTTCCTCAAGGAGATGTGAACCGCATACATCCTAAACTTTCCACATCCCAGGCACCCCCCTGGGGCTCAAGAGATTTATGATGGCCTGACTGTCCCACATACTAAGTCAAAAAAACAAACAAAGAAACGAAACCTCCCCCCAATGAAATAACCTCCAGCTATCTGAGTGAATAATTTGCCCTTACATTTTTACGTAGATTTTAGGGTTGTCCCAGCACTGTTTCTAGAGAAGTGACATTACAAGAGCTTAAAGGGGTCCTGAACTCTAGGCCTAGACTTCTTGGGTTGAAATCCCAGCTCTGCCACTTCCTAACTAACTTCATAGGCAAGTTCCTTAACCTCTCTGTGCCTTACTGTCCTCATCTGTAAAATGGGGATGAAAATAGCCCTATCTCATAGGGCTGGTGTGAGGACTGAGTTCATGTATGTAGTGTTTAGAACAGTGCCTGCCACACAGGAGCACATAATGTGCTCATGAATTAAATTAATGTGATCTCAAGGGTTTCCCACAACACTGGAAAGTTGGTAAAAAGGATCTCCTCTTCGCAGAAGAGGAAACCAGGTTCAGAGAAGTTAAGGGACTCTCCTCAGACAACACAGCTAATAAATGACTACACAGCTACTCAAAGCCCTGGCTCTCTGAACCCCACAGACGTGGCACATGGAAGCCCTGAGCCCTGGCGTCCCTGCCATCCCCCCATCTCCCCATCCTCTGGCATTCCTGTGGCTTCTCCACACATTCTTGAAGCCTCCCAATAACAGTCGGCATTCCCACCCAAACCCACCTCGGGCAGGGGAATGGTACCCACCTCACCACTCTCTAGCCTGCCTGGTCTCAGGCAGGGAGCCCGGCAGGAACCACACTGGGCTTGTGGCAGAGCGGGTGGGCACTGTGAGCGGTGGGGCCACAGCCCTCATCTGCCTCTCCCAGGTCCTGCCAGCACAGGACCCTATAGATTATCTCCTGGCATCACCTACAGGGTTTGCTGGCACTGCTGCTAGCCCAGTGCAGTGGGGTAATGTCAGAGGCAATGCCACAGGCCCCATGACTCTGCCACTGAGGCAGTCTGGGAGCCCAGAGGAGCCATAAAGGGGGTGGGTAGGGTCCTTGGATGGGCTGAGGACAGAGGGGCTTGAGTAAAGAGGGGCATAGGAGCCAGATGTAATCTGAGAGGCAGACGGATATTGCCTAGGATACTTGGGTGGGATCCTCAGATGGGGATGCCTGGCAGAGACACACCAGCAGCCCTTGATGAGGCGTTTATGTGAGTGGGTGTGATGTGAATGCCGATCCCTTCAGGGTGTTCTGGGCTTTGCAGCCCACACGGTCTTTTCACAGATGTCATCTCATTAGGTCTGACGACCACCCTCTGACCACCCTGTATTATCTCTATTCACAGAGGAGGAACTGAAGTGCAGAGGTCCTGACTCCGATTCAGAGGTCTGGCTGTGACCTCACCATTGGGCAGACACAGACCCAAGCCGAGAAGGCCAGCAGGTCCCAGCCGCGAGACCGAGCTAAGCCCGCAGGAGCAGGGTGGGGTCGCAGGGCAGGGATACTCATGCCTGCTGATTGTTGCCAGGTGGGAGTGTAGCCGCAGAGCTGAGAGATCTTTGGATTTTTCCAGGGAAGCTGGAAATCTAGATTTTTAAAATGTGAACTCTTCCATTTTTTAATGTTGACAACTAATTTAATTTCTTTTCAAATGTCTGCCGGACTAAACAAAACACATTCTTGGGCTGGATTGAGCTCCAGGCTGCCAGTTTGCAGACTGGAACCCACACATTGCTTCTAAGATGCCAGTAAGACAGGATAAGCCCTCACCCTCCCCAGCTGAATTTAAAAACTCAAATGCCCCTGAGATGGGTCAAACAAACCAACACAAACGAATTGTTAATTGTGTGCCTATAGGTTGGACTTAGTTTTGGGGATATGAGATATAACTGGACAAAAACCCACCCTCAATGAACTTATATTCTAATTGGGAAGACATAACATAAAGATAAATTTATAAAATTTATCATGTGTTAATAAAAACTGATAAGGAGAAAACTAAAGCAGAAAGGGCGGTTAAGAAATTTTGTGCAAATATCGCAATGTCAAATAGTGTGCCCAGAGACAGCCTCACTGAGGAGGTGAAATGTGATTAAGACCCGAAGGAGGGAAGGGAGGGAGTCACGTAGGTATCTTTAGGAAGAACATCTAGAAAGAAGAAATAGCAAGTGCAAAGGCCCTGAAGCCCAAAAGAGAGTACTGGAGTGGTTGAGAAACAGGAAGCGGGTAAAAGTGGCTGGACAGAAGGAAGGCGTGAGGGTAGGACTAGAGGTCAGAGAGGTAAAAGGACTAGGATGGGGACGTCGGACGCCCTGGGCCTTGGGTTTTACTTGGAGAATATTGGAAGCCATTGGAGTACCAAGATTGTTCTTGCTGCTGTGTTGAGGACAGACCAAAGAGAAGTAAGGCAGGAAGCAGGTAAACCCTTTAAGAGGCTATTGCAATAATCTAGGTGAGGGAATGGGGTTGGCTGGGGCCAGAGTGGTGGCTGTAAAGGTAGAGAGAAGTGATTCCGGCATATTCTGTAGGTAATCCAGTGGTGTGCTGGTAAAGGTTTAACAACTGGCTCTTGGGGTGGGTGGGTAAATTCTGTGGATTAAACACTCCAAACATTGCTGATTTCAAGTTACCAATAGGATGTCAAGTAGCTTGCAAGATTCCTAAAAATTTACAAATTGGCTCTTGCAAGTCAATACAGGCCAGTTTCAGTACACCACTGGGTAGACCTAACAGAATTCACTCGTGCAGGAGGTGAGAGGAAAAGAACAGAGAGGACTCCAAGATTTAAACAATTGATAAAATGGAGTCGTCATTTATTCAGATGGGGAAGAATATGATGGGATTAGGTCTGGATCTCAGTTTGGACATTATAAGTTTGAGAAACCAACTATATCTTTTCTTTTTAAACTTCATAAGACATTATTACTACTGTTTTATACAATCAATGTTCATTTATTTATTTATTTATTTATAATTTTATTTTGTCAATATACAGTGTGGTTGATTATTGTGTCCCATTACTGACACCTCCTTCCCTGCTCCGTCTCCCCGCTCCCTCCCAACAATGTCCTTTCTGTTCCCTTGTCGTATCAACTTCAAGGAATTGTAATTGTTAGATTTACCCACATATTTGCCACTTTGTTTTCTCTTCATTCTTTTCGACTCTGAGATCTTCCATCTGGGATCGTTTTCCTTCTGCCTGAAGAATGGAATTTCCCTTAGTGAGAATCAGCTGGTAGCAAACTCTTTGTTGTTGTCGTTTATTTAGCATCGGTATTCTCCCCTCATTCTCCACGTGTATTTTCACTATGAAAAGAATTTTAGGTGGTGTAGGGGAAACATAGGAATATGGTCAGGCCTCCCTTGGATGTGCTCCCTTGGATGTTTGGAATCTTGCCAGTCATGTGATGTAAATATGTAACTGTGCACATGCGCCCAGGTGTTCTTTGGGTACTTTCTGTGGATGCGCGTGGGCACCCAGGTGTTCCTGGGTTATTGGACTTGAGTATAAAGGATGAATGGCTCTGATCCACAGGGATGCCCTGGGGAGG
>NW_007733350.1:94443-96456 GCF_000696425.1 Galeopterus variegatus | reverse complement strand
TGTTCATTTATTTATTTATTTATTTATAATTTTATTTTGTCAATATACAGTGTGGTTGATTTTTGTGTCCCATTACTGACACCTCCTTCCCTGCTCCGTCTCCCCGCTCCCTCCCAACAATGTCCTTTCTGTTCGCTTGTCGTATCAACTTCAAGGAATTGTAATTGTTAGATTTACCCACATATTTGCCACTTTGTTTTCTCTTCATTCTTTTCGCCTCTGAGATCTTCCATCTGGGATCGTTTTCCTTCTGCCTGAAGAATGGAATTTCCCTTAGTGAGAATCAGCTGGTAGCAAACTCTTTGTTGTTGTCGTTTATTTAGCATCGGTATTCTCCCCTCATTCTCCACGTGTATTTTCACTATGAAAAGAATTTTAGGTGGTGTAGGGGAAACATAGGAATATGGTCAGGGCTCCCTTGGATGTTTGGAATCTTGCCAGTCATGTGATGTAAATATGTAACTGTGCACATGCGCCCAGGTGTTCTTTGGGTACTTTCTGTGGATGCGCGTGGGCACCCAGGTGTTCCTGGGTTATTGGACTTGAGTATAAAGGATGAATGGCTCTGATCCACAGGGATGCCCTGGGGAGGCCACTACTGCTGCTGGAGGCTGTTGCTGCCAGCTGTGGCTACCAGGGCCCCCAGGAGGCCACCACTACTGCTGTAAGAATCTGCTGCTGCTGCTGAGGAAGCTGAGGACTGAGCTCATGTCATCGGCCAATGGCTCCTGGGATCTTTCCCAGTTACTTAACATGGACCTGGTGTGTGAGGGGTCTGGTGACCCTGCCTGGCATATGAGAGGTCTGTGACCCAGTCTGTACAATGGGTTTGAATGGTCTGTGAGCCCTAACCCAGCAATTGGTTACATTGGCAGAATTCCAACAAATGCCCTAGCCATACAGTGGACAGTTATTTTCTTTCACCGTACTGAAAAATTATTTAAGATAGTCTGTCTTTAATATTTTTCTTTGTATTTTGATTTACTAAAGTTTTACAATCATGTGTCTGGGTGGAGGTTTATTCTGCCTGAGATTAATTTGTCTTAAATTTGTGATCTATTGTCTTTCATCAGTTCTGGAACATGATTAGCTCTTATTTGTTTACATACTGCCTCTGACACAATTTATCTCTCTCGTGTTTCTGGGACTCCGATCAAACACATGTTGGTTTTTCTCACTCTGCCCTCTATGGCTCTTAATGTTTATACTACAGTTTCCATTCTTATTGTTTTTCTGTGCTACATTTTGGATAATTGCTTGTCTTCTAGTTTACTAATTTTCTCCACCTGTATCTTTTGAGCTTTTATTTTTATTTATTGAATTTATTATTTTTAAAAGTTTGATTTGGTCTTTTTGCAAATCTAAATCAATTGTTAGTTTGTTATTAACTGCAAATATTTTCAAGCATGATTTTCATTTCTCTAAACATAGCAATCATAATTTCTTTGTAGTCTGTGCCTGATAATTACAAAAAGCTGAAGTTTTTGCAGTTTAGCTCTATAGGTTCTTACTCATGGTGTCTGTTTCCTGGAATATTTGGGGTTTTTGTTGGTTTGTTTACTGCTCATCTATCTAAAAAACAGTTTGGTGGAATAATTTGAGATCTAGGGAATGAGGATGCCTTTCTCCAGAGAGCATTTTTGTTTGTTTTGTTTTGGGCTTTTGCCAAGCACTTGTGGGCAGTACTGATCTGAAACCACCTTAAATCAAGTTCAAGGTATCGAGGTTCCTTGGGCCACACAGTGATGAGAACTCTATCACATTGTTACCAACCTGGTTTAAATTGGTTTACCTTGGGCCGGCCCGGTGGCGCACTGCTACAGTGCGCCGCTTGGGAAGCGTGGCGGCACTCCCGCCAAGGGTTCGGATCCCACATACAGACCGGCCCCTCACTGGCTGAGCAAGGTGCGGGAGCAACACCGAGGGTTGCGATCCCGTTGCCGGTCCCGGTCCGGTACGGGCGCGACACTGAGGGTCGCGATCCATTGCCGGTCATGAAAAAAGACAAAAAGA
>NW_007733350.1:90687-93038 GCF_000696425.1 Galeopterus variegatus | reverse complement strand
AAAAAAAAAACTTAAAAATCTATCAATTTTATTTGTTTTCAATGGTAGGTTTGGTCCAAATAACCTAGCCAACCATTACTGAAAATTGGGAATACCACTGACTGGTGTTGGGGTGTGGGAAGTGACATGACATGAAATTTTTTGCAGTGATGAAAATATTTTATATCTGATTGCTATATGAAAAAATGCTCAATGTCACTAATCATCAGGGAAATGCAAATTAAAACCACAGTGAGATGTCCTATACCTGTTAGAATAGCTAATAACAAGTAGTGGTGAGATTATGAAGAAAAGGGAACCTTTGTAAACTGTTGGTAGGAATGTAAATTAGTCCAGCCATTACAGAAAACAGTATGGAGGTTCCTCAAAAAATTAAATAGAACTACCATATGATCCAGCAATCCCACTACTGGAGATATATCCAAAGGAAATTGAACCAGTGTGTCAAAGAGATATTCGCACTCCCACATTCTTTGCAGCATTATTCAACCTTAGTGTCCATCAATGAATGAATGCATAAAAAAAATGTGGCATATATACATAATGGAATACTATTCAGCCTTCAAAAAAAGAACAAAATCCTGTCTTCTGCATGAAAATGGGTGTACCTGGAAGACATTATGCTAAGAAATATGGCAGGTCCAGAAAGACAAATGCTGCATGATCTCACTTACATGAAGAATCTAAAAAAGTTGAACTCATAGAAGCAAAGAGTAGAATGGTGGCTTCCAGGGGCTGTGGCTGTGGAGGAGTGGGGGAGATGTTGGTCAAAGGATACAAAATTTCTGTTAGTCCGTAAGTCCAAGAGCACTATAGTGCATCATGGTGCCTGTAGTTAATAACAATATATCAGCACCATGCTCTAACCAAGTGAGCTAACTGGCCAGCCCTAATAACAATATATTGTATACTTGAAAATTGGTAAGAGTAGATTTTGTGTTCTCACCACAAAAAACAAGCACGTGAGGTAAGGCATATGTTCATTAGCTCAATTTAGCCATTCCACAATGTATACATATATCAAAACTATGTTGTATAACATAAATATATACAATTTTTATTTGTTGATTTAAAGTATTAAAATTTTCAGTACATCTGATTGGGGTGGTGGTTACATGGGTATATACATTTGTTAAAGTTCATCAAACTGTACACTTAAAATGGGAACCTGTTACTCTATGCAAATTGTAACTCAAAAAAGTTGATTTAAAAAGGAAAAGATATCTCTTGCTTCCAGTGAAGAATGGATTGAACAGTGGCAAGAGGCCCTGCACTGGACCCTCGACACAGTCAAGACCAGGCACTGTTCCCTGTCCCAGCTATCTGTGGAGTCTAGAGTCTGATTATAGGTGGGGCAAAAGCATTATATTAACACTATAAATGCAGTGTTAATGAGCTTGTATAATTAAGATGGGTGCAGTTACTTATCAGAATAAACCCAGGGCTAGATGGAAATGGGTCTAGAGGAATGTAGGAGCTAGTGATGGGTGGGATAAGCTCAGGGATGCCTCTTAGAGAAGACAGCTTTGTCATATGAGAATATAAGGACCCAGAATGCCTTGTCTCTGCTGCTCTTGTGAGCAGACCTCGACCACAGAAGGTAGGGGGGGAGATATAGAGTGAAGATGATGGGCAGGGTTCTGGGAGGTGGGTGGCATGGCTGGAGATCAGAGTAGGTCTTCTTGTGCTTCAGGTACAGAGGGCACATGTGAGGGCACCAGGGCAGGACCCTCTGGGGGCAGGAAGGGTGCCAACCCCACCCTTGCTGGATTGGCAGGAGCTATGTCTCCAGATCCCATGTTCCCCACCAGCTTGGTTCTCCAGCTCCTTTTGCAGGATCTTAGGCAATGAAAAGTGTAAGACATGGATCTATTGCCACTTGCTGTGTGGCTTTTGACAAGTTACATAATCTTCATCTTAGTTTCTTTATATTTAAAGCAGGAATAAAAACTAAAATGAAGCAATACATTAAGGTTCTTAACATATTACCTGGCACATAGTAGGCATTTAATGCATGGAAATTTATTATTATTATTAGGGATACAAGACTAATACAAGGGGAATGAATGAGAGACTAATTTAGGACAGGATATAATTAGGGATATTTTTAGGCGGTACAGACCAGACCAGCTGTATTAGTCCGTTTTGTGTTGCTATAACAGAAACACCTGAGACTGGGTTGTCGGGTCAGCCGCCGGCCGACCGGAACAGCCTTTAGCTTCGTTATCAGTCTCTCCCTTGGTGGGTGAGCGAATTGCCCGGATTCTTCTTTCCCTCTGGTCCCCGTTGGAAGGAGACGGGGGAAGAGAGCCGTGAAGAGAAGTGAGCACAGCCGCCGGCCCCAACCAGCC
>NW_007733350.1:83037-89984 GCF_000696425.1 Galeopterus variegatus | reverse complement strand
CGTGGGCCTCAGGCTGCTTCTACTCATGGTGGAAAGTGGCAGGCAGCTGGTTGGTACAAGCAGATCACATGGTGAGAGGAAGCAAGAGAGAGAGAGGTGAGGTGCCAGGGTCTTTTAAGCAACGAGCTCTCATGGGAACTAATAGAGCGAGAACTCACTCATTAATCCCCCCTCCCCCAGGGAGAGCATTAATCCATTCATGAGGGATCCGCCCCCATGACTCAATCAGTTTCCGACACTGCCACATTGGACATCAAACTTCCACATGAGTTTTGGAGGGGACAACACATCCAAACTCCATCACCAGCCTTCGGGCTTAAAAGCAGAATAGGAAAGAAAACAGGGAGGAAAAAAAGGAGTTAATTCATCATTCATACCATCAAACTTCCACATGAGTTTTGGAGGGGACAACACATCCAAACTCCATCACCAGCCTTCGGACTTAAAAGCAGAATAGGAAAGAAAACAGGGAGGAAAAAAAGGAGTTAATTCATCATTCATACTGTCAAAGAACAAAATTACAACAAATTTAAAGATCTCAATCGGCTTTATTGCGATTCTACAATTAGGTAACACATCATTCCATAAAAGAGAATAAGTGTCCCAATGAGCTGAGCAGAGGAGGTTGGTTTCGTAGACAGAAAAGGCTGAAGGAAGCCAACATAAAGAACAAATAGTGGATCGGTTGGGCTGGCCGGTTGGCTCCGTTGGTTAGTGTGGTGTTATGACACCATAGTTGAGGGTTCAGATCCCCATGGCCAGCGACAAAAAAAAAGCAGATTGGTTATTTCAAACTTACTTTCCTTGTAAGGTGGGACAGGAAGACAGAACAATGGAAAAATGACTGACTAGCTAACGTCAGGTTACTTCCGGCTATCCCTTTCATGTAAGGATTAAAGCAGAGGGAACATCATTATTATACATAGTGAAGATTTTAACTGGTCTGTTAGGAAATTGGCTGGTATCGCCTCCTGATTTCTCAGGTCAGACCACAACCTATGTGACATGGGTCTTAGCAGGCATGACTCCATTTTGGTTTTTAGTCTGGTCTGTTGGGGACTAGTGCAGGAATTTCCAAAATAATGGCCTCCTATAACTTTTATTTAATGATACATTACATAAAAATATATATATAACATAATATATTACATAAATACATTAAATATATCACATGTAAATATATTACATAATAACATAATATATTACATAAATATATTAGTCTATTTCTGTTGCTTATAACAAAATACCTGAAACTGAGTAATTTATAAGAAAACGAAATTTATTGCTTATAGTTCAGAGGCTAGGAAGTCCAAAGTCCAGGGGACACACCTGGTGAGGGTCTTCTTTGGTAGTGGCTTTATAGCAATGCAGGGCACATTGCTGTCTCACATGGCAGAAAATAGTGGAGCAGAGAGAGAGGCTCTCACATGCTCTCCTTTTAAAGCCTCCAGAGCCACACCCATGACCGCCATTATTAATCCATTCACTATAGTATGGCCCTACAGTGCAATCACCTCTTCAAGGCCCCACCTTTCAATTACCATAATAGGATTTCCCACCCACAACAGTTACAGTGGGGATTACATTTTGGGGACATTCCACCCAAGGCAGAGACCTACTATGGATTCTTTAACCCCTCCATAGCACCACCGCCATTTGTGGTAAACTTAGATTTATGTGTTTATTTCTGTATCTTCCACTAGACTGAATGTTCCAGGAGGGCAGGGGTCATGTCTGTTTTGTGCACAGGTGTACCCTTAAAGCCTAGCATAGTGCCAGTCACATAGCAGGTGCTAAATAAATGCTTGTTGAATGAATGCCTGGCCTGTGCAGGGTTCTGGGTTACATGTAAGCCTTCATAGAGCTTTTAGTGTAAAGGGGGAGCAGCACTGATTTAGATAATTGCTCTGAGGGCAGTTTGGAGATCTCTGAGAGGAGAAGATACCAGGCAAGGGGCTGGAGGTGACGGGGGAGGACAGAGAGACAGGGCAGTGGAGGGAGGGGACAGGGCTAGCACAGAAGCCCTGCAGCAGGGGCACTGGAAGAGGGGCTCAGGGGTGGAGGCAGAAAGGAAGAGAAAGAGGCACTTTCCCTTGGTCAAGGCAATCAGAGTCCAAGGCTGAACCTGGAGGCTGGGATGGAGACTCCCAAAGAGGAAACTGGGAAGTGAGTGGGCCTAGAGCCACTTCCACCCCCAGCACCGCAGGTCTGGGATGAGGGACAGGACCCCGCTCTGGGTAACAGGAACTGGGGTGGGGTCGAGGTGAGACTGGGGGCTGAGTTGAAGGGCTGGGAGTCCTGGCAGAACTGCAGGGCTCCAGGAGGTGCGTGATGCTCTGGAGGGCCCTGTGGAGGGGAGAGTGCTGCCGGGAGCAGGCGCTGGGATGATTTTACCCCACTGCGGTGGATGTGGTGGCTAATGAGTTTCATGTTCCCTCCCGGAGCTCAGTTGCAAGAGTGGCCCAAAGACTGGGGGAGACATGAAGAGGCAGAGAGTAAGGAAGGCAGAATAAAGCGAGCAGCCCAGGAGAGGAGGAGGCCGCTGGAGGACTGAGTGAAGAGGGAGAGGAGGGGAGGCAGGGAGACAGCAGGAAGGCAGCCCACAGCACAGTGTCCCTGCCTCCCGGGCCAGATTCCCCTCCACCAGCCCAGCCCCTGGTGGGGACAGCCGGAAGCCATCCTAAGTCTGGATTTGGAAACAATGGGCTCCCCTCTGCCTTTCCCTCCCAGCTTCTGCCCACGCCTCCCACTCCCCTCTTTTTTCCCCTTTCCAGAGCAAACAGGAGGGAGGGTGGCTGCCTGCCAGAGAGCTACTACATCAGGAGCCGACAGATGAGGAAATGCTAGTGATAGAATAGCACTAATGACGACGCCCGCCGTGCACCCAGCACCTGTCTCCAAGGAGCCCAAACTCGCTGCATCAGGAGCCGACAGATGAGGAATGCTAGTGATACAGTAGCACTAATGACGACGCCCGCCGTGCACCCAGCACCTGTCTCCAAGGAGCCCAAACTCGCTTCAAATCCAAGTTCCGCTTAAGACAGAAGAGGGCTTCTCTGTCCTCCAGCGAGGATGTGGATGTAGGAAAGGAGCCTGAACGAGGGAGCAAGGTAGACACAAGGGATTACTTTGCACAAGGTCATTCCCTCCCGAAGTGCTAGGCTGATGGAGACGGGGGGCCGGGGGCACGCTGGGGTGGGGAGCCTCCGTTTCTGAGGGTCTCTGTGACAGCAGAGCCGCCCTGTCCCTGCCGCCTCTCCCCCACACTCCACACCACTTCGCCAACTCCACAGCCTTTCCCTGAGCCCTGGCCCATGGAGCAGACAGTCAGGGCCGCCAGCCACCTTCAAAACATGTTTTGCCTTTTTGCCTTCATTCTGTGGCTTGGCTCAATGGGGCCTAAAAATTCCCCACACCTGGGGTGGGCCAAGATGGGCTGCTCCATCAGCAGCATCAGTGTTTCCAGCCCAAATGCCCTGCTCTGTCCTCAGAATGGCCTTATGGGATGGGACAGCCAGCCCTGAGGCCCCGAAATTAGCAAGGGTCAGCTTCCAGAGACCACATGGGGGAGGGGCATCAGGAGGCCATGGTGTGGAGGGTTGGACTTGCTGCATAGCCCCTAGTCCCACCCCAGAGTGCCCCAAGAAAGGGCACCCAGAACGGGCTTCCAAGGCCTGCAGAGAGGTGGCTGGACCGAAGGGGCAGCATCTGTGCCCAGTACGTTACTTCTCCAGCTCGAAGCTCTCAGGCTGGAGTTTTCTTGGCTAAATCCCCTATTGATGGATGCCAAGGCCAGCATGAACACTACGAAGGAAACATGATGTCTCTTGGTGAGGACACCTCCTAACAATGCTCTGGATTCCCTCCACGACGCTATTTCATGAGCCACAGCCATTAAAAGTATTTATCCTTTACTGAGCACCTTTGGGGTCAGACAGTAGTTATGGTTTTTGGTGTCCTCAGACTGCCCTGTCTGTGTCTGTATTGCCATCTTAGAGTGTGGGCCGGCTCTTAGAGCGGAAGAAAGCAAGTCTCTGCGCTTGCTCCAGGGGGCACTTTGAATAGCACACCCCCCCGAAGCCCCCTGCCTCCCAGCTGGGCACTGACTGGGGAAGAAGAGCAAGACAGAGCTGAGCATGGCTTCTCCATCCCACACCATCAACAGTGAGAGAACCCCTTCTCTCCTGCTCTTGGGAAATGCCCAGAGTGACAGGGGAGACACAGCCTCAACCTCATAGGAGCTCCCAGGGAGTTGAGCCATGTGAAGAGGGGACATAGGAGTCCAGGAGCAGTCCATGGGCAAGTGAGTGCTAGAGGAAGGCCGAGTGAGCAGGAATACAAGGGTCTGCTCAGGTAGGCGCCTTCCCTGGAGCAGGGCTGCTGTGACACAGTTCCAGGCCGGATGGTGGCCCCACTCTCTGGAGAACCAAGCCTGTTGTGGGACAGGCACGGCAGCTGTCAAGGGGCTGTGCTCTCTCTCCCTCTGCCTCAGCCTACGCGCCCCCTTCCCAACCTGGTGTCACCAGCCCCAGTAGGTGAAAGGGCCTCAGACAGTGGGCAGGCATTCATGCCTTTTCAAGGCAGAGCACATTGCTGGTGACACCTGCAGTAGCAGCTCTGAGCCCGGGAGGCTGAGGACGGAGACAACAGGCTGAGCACGCTCTTGGTTTCAGTCTCTGCCTCTGGCTGGGTCCTTTCTCTTTGATGGCAGGAGCTGGGAGGCTCACAGACCCAGAAGGGAGCCAGGAGTGGGCAGCCACGTGCCTCAGCCCCTGAGCCCTGAGATTTGGCTGTGAATAAGGCAAGGCTGTGCATGGGGTTAGAAGGAGGGGGTCCGAGGAGGCAAGGGCAGATCGGGCACCTCTCTCCGAGCTGCAGGCCAACCAGTCGTTTTTCCAGACTGGCCAAGCAGAGCAAAATAAAGAAGAAATAGAAAGAAAGGAGGGGGAGGCTTGTGCAAACAGTGAGAGGAGTGGGTGCGGGCCGGTGACACCTGCTAGAAGAGATGACAGTTCTGTTGTTTCAGTGAAAGCCACAGACCAGGCATCAGGAGACCAAGTTTTCCACCCAGCATGACGCTAGGGATAACGTGGGCAGGGACCAAGTCGTATCACATTTTATTAACTAACACACGCACAGACACACGCACACTCTCACTAGCTCAGAGCCTGTAGATTACTCATTCATTCTGCAAGCATTTATCAGAATAGTGTAGACAGCACAGACCCTGGAGCCAGACTGCCTGAGGTCTAATCCTAGCTTCAAGGCTTCCTGTAACACCTCGACTCTTACCCACTGTAATTTAAGGTGAATTCTATAGGTGAGGTGTTTCCTCACCTATAAAATGAGGATGATAATACTAGTACCTACTCCTGGGGTTGTTATGAGGTTTAAACGAGCTAATGCACTGTAAGTACGTGTTTGTCACATAGCGCTCAGTACCTGTTTGCTATTCTATTATTACTTATCTATCAGGATCTGGGTTTCTGCCTTGAAGACCCTCCAGTCACACAGAGGAGGCAGGCGTGGAAACAAGCAGTAATGGCACTGTGCGGTGAGGATGGAAACAGAGCTGTGACCCATGGGAGTGCCGGCGACAGCAAGCTCACCCTGCCTACAGGGATGAGAGCTTCACACAAAAGGTAACATTTGAATGGGACCTTGCAGGGTGAATAGGAGCTCCTCAAATGGAGCCTAAGAGGAAGAGGAACATCTGAGCCAGATTGGGCAAAGACCTAGAGATATGAAAATCCAAGGAACCATGATCCCACGAGTCTGGTTCTAGGAAACGAGAACAGCGGAGCAGCCAGGTCAGACCGCAGGGGGCTCAAATGTCCTCCTAAGGAATTTGAATTTCATTCTGTAAACAACTGAAAGACACTGCAGAATTTTAAGCAGGTGAATTACATGATCAGGCTTGTGTTTGGGGACATAACACACTTGATGGGTCATGGAAAATAGATGAGAAAGTGAGAAGCCTGCAGGGGGAAGAAAAAAAAAAAACCAGGAGGATTTTGCAATGACTTAGGCAAACAGCACAAGAGGAGAAACGATTCTGGTGCTTCCAGGCTCACCGCCCAGTTACCACTGGGACCAGCATACAGGATGCTGAACACCTGCTGTACGTCAGAACTGTGCCGGGTCGCGGGGCTCCACGTAGGAACCAGAGTTGGCACAGGCCCATGGGAGCTGGTAGACAAGAGAGCAGAAGAGGGCAGGGAAGTGGCACAGGTCCTGGGATGGCCACCCACTAGGGGACTGCTGGAGCACACAGAGCCAGGGCTTGAAGAGGAGAGCGCTGTCAGGAGGGCGTCCTGGAGGATGTAGCGCCTGGGGGAAGAAGGGCTTTCTGGATAGCCGGAGCAGCAAGCAAAGACACGGAGAGGTGGGATAGCTTGGAGTACTCTGCTGTGAGACAGTCCCATGTTGGGGGTCTAGAGTTTGAGAAATGAGGCTGGAAAGGTAAACCAGGGAGAGAGCATGGAGCTTGGGCTGCATTCTATAGGCCTATAATTCTCAGCCACGGGTATAGATCAGAATCACTCATGATGACAGCCTTTAAAAACACAGATCTACTTGAATCAGCATCTCTCAGGCTGGGGCCTCAGGCACTTTTAAGAGCACTCAGGTGAATCCGACATGCACTGAGGGCTAAGAACCATAGCCCGGGAGTCATGGAAAGGTGACCCGGTCAGTAAGATCCATGCCTTAGGGACAGCTAGGCAAGGGGGGATGACAAGAAGCAGGGAGACCTATCAGTAAGCCACAGCAGCAGACTAGGGTCTGCAGGAAAACAGTGCCATGCCAGGAGAAAGAGGGGCAGCATTAAAAGCCATAGAAGAAATAGAACTGAGAGAACTTGGGGAGTCCACACAGGGTGGGGGAGGGAAGTAAGAAAGAGAGAGGAGTTGAGAGGAACTCCCTATTTTTAGGAGGAGAAACTGAGA
>NW_007733350.1:74070-81840 GCF_000696425.1 Galeopterus variegatus | reverse complement strand
GGTGTCCTACACAGCCGTCTACCAGCAGGACTGCTCAGACAGCCCACAATCAAGTCATGAACAATGAGCGGTAAGGGATTCAGGGCTCCTCCAGTCCGACTGTGCTTGCTGTGTGGCTGACAGATACATTTTATGTCTTCCTTCCCCATCTGTGCGCCTCTTCCCTCTCGTTGAAACAAGCAGACTAGGTCTGTGCAGGGGCAGGAAATGGAAACAGCCTACAAGTGCCTTTGGCTGCATTTTCCCCAAGCCTAAGCCCTTGGGGACTTCTGGGCATATACACATTATGTTAGCCAGAAGTAAAGGGGAAAGGAAACTTCTTCCCTCGGGGAAGAAATGTCCCCTGCCTGGGTGAAGGTTGTGTACAGCAGTGTCATTAGCCAAGAGCCACATGCATGCCCACCCCCGCCCCACCCACCTGGCCCCAGCACCACAGAAACTTTCCACAAACTGCTATCCAACCCCGAGGGGATCCAGAGGTATTAAGAGGGACTGAGCTGGAGTTTTCCACCATCCCATTGAAATGAGCACTTGGTCCAGAAATTATAGAAGAAAGTTAAATGATAGAATATAGTTGTATTTCCTTCACCACTGAGTTGATGGACTGCAAGTAATACCTGACCCAAGCAAATGAGGAAACTGAGGCTCAAAGAGGGCACATGAGAAGCCCAAGGCCACCTAGTTAACATGGAGAGGAGGCAGAGCCAGGACTGGAACCAAGTCTGTGAGATTCCAAGCCCAGCACTGCCTCGCTTGAAAACGAAGAGCCCAATGGCCATGAAGAGGGACCGGTCAAATAATTACAGAAGTGGGAGAGAGAGCACCTTATGTACCACGGCGGGGTGATCCTCAAGATATACGACTAAGTGAAAATAAAAGTGGACAGTTGCTTATTTACTGCTTGTATGTGCATTAAATAAACCTGGCAGGACACAAGAAACTGGTACACTGGTTGTCTCCTGGAGGAAACGGAGTGATGGGGCAGGAGACCTTGCCCTGTGCAACCTTCTATACCTTTGGGCTTTTGAGTCAAGAGAACATATTACCTATTCAAACAATATTTTTTTTAAAAAGAGAGTGACAGAATCTCCTTGCTCAACCCTCTTAAATTTGATGAAACAGACTCCCACTGAGCACCCAGGGTGTGCCAAGCCATTGGTGGGTGCTGTGGGTTATAGCATAATGAACAGAATGTTGTCTCTGCCCACCAGGGCCCCACTCACCCCAGGCAACCCAGGCCCCCCAAGCTGGCTGGTGGGATAAGCGACCACAGGACTCCCACAGTTTCTCTCCTGTCATGCATTTGCCCAGACCCCCAGCCACCCCAGGCTGGGAGCCTCAAGTGGTGAGGGGTGAGGGTCTGCTCAGGGCCAGCCTCTGTGGGGCCTGATGGTCACTGGGCAGTCTGAGCCAAAGCCCCTCAGGCCCACACTACTCCTTCCCGGCAGAGTCTCACAGGGAGGTGGGAAGCTCGAGCCACCTCCCTTCTGTATTTCCATGAAAGGATATCACACAATCATGCCCTTTTTACTCTCGCTTTAAGCACTCATTGCTTGTAACCAAGGCAGCCATTACTGTGAGGGGCAAAGAAACAGCCCCCTGGACGGATTTCAGCCTGGGTGGGAAGTGTGGGTAGGTCCAGACTCTCTGGAAGTGCAGTCGAAATCTACCACGTTGGAGAGCCCCCTTCCTCCCCTGCCTGGCCCGCCCTGTGTTTTTCTGTCTCTGCATTCTGCCCCCCAACCATGCTGCCCCTAGCCCTCTCCTAGGAGCAGGCGGCAGCAGCAGCAGCAGCTTCGCCCCAGCATTCACATCATGTGTTCATGAGCGTCCTCCAGCCGTACCAGGAAGAGATAAATACCTCCCCTGGGTGAAGTTATATCACTGGTGTCCCCAAGACTTTAGAGGAGTAGGGGAGGCTCTCGTAGTCTCAGGGTCTGGCTGTATGAAGTCAGTGAATCACAAATATTCTCATAGCCATTGCTTCCAATGATCCTCATGTTATGCTGGGTGTACCCTGGGAGGGAGGTGGGGCAAGGTTATTATCTTCCAAGTATGGATGAGGAAACTGAGGCTCAGACATTAACCAGGTAGGTAGAGACTAGCAGAGCTGGTATTTTAATCCAGGTGTACTGACTCCAAATCTCAGACTCTCTTCACAATATTGTTGAAAGAGAACTTAGAGGTCACTTTGTACAACCTTGTGTTTTACAAACGATGAACTGAGGTCAGAGAGGGATAGGGACATCCCCAAGTCACACAGCATGTCAGAGGCAAATCTGGGTCTCAAGAGCCCAGCTGGAGGCCATTCTATCCTCTGTCGAGGGGATGAGAATGGCAGGTTGGTGGAGATGACCTGACACCCACATGTCCTTGATTTGTCCCAAATCGTTATCGTTTCTCAGCAGTTGCCTCTAGACCAGTGGTTGTGAACTCAGGTGTCTGCAAGGACAGGCAGGTAAGTAGCCGAGTGGGGCAGTCTAGGCCCTGGACTCTAGGATAATATAGCAGGAAGGGACAGTGACTGCAGACTGGAAGTGCTTGTCCTGCCTAAAAGCATTCAAGTCCGACTAAATACACCAATAGGGTTTGTGGGAGTGGGGGCACAGAAGAAACGAGATTGGCCACAAGTTGGTCAGTGTTGGAGCTGGGTGTTAAGTAACGGGGTTATTAACACTAAACTGTATAAATGCATACATTTAAAATTTTTTATAATAAAAAGTGTTTTTTTAATTAATGTCCTATCAAAAAAAACATATTAGGTCCTCAAGCCATATTAGGTCCACAGGCCACCAGTCAGAAAACTCTACCCTATACGTTCCTGAATAGCTCACTAGCCATCTCTGTCCTTCGTTCCAACTCTCTCTGGGACAGGGGGAGATGAGAGGGGGAGGAGGGCAGATGACAGAGGAGAAAAGGAGATGTGCCGGCTTGGGAAGGGCTTGGAAGTTGATCATCACCATGCCCAGGAGCATAGACTCTCAGGATTTGGATGATCCCATGCAAATGGATGGAGGTGGCACCCCTGCCCTTGCCCACACTCCTTATGGCCCGCCCATCCTCCCTGCACCTCACTGTACTTTGCTCACCTTTCCTGTACTCTCCCTACCACCCAACACACAAAGAGAAACAAGCAAATCTAGGGCCTGATGTTCTCAGCCTGCAGAATAAGCCATATCTCATCTGGATGGAAAAGGACTGCATGAGTGGCCTGGCATGTCCGGGGTTAATGTACACGTGCAGAGGAGTTGTGTGGACTTCCAGCAAGTTATCACCAACAGGGTGTGGACAGCACTCTTTGAGGTAGAAAGAGGGTGGGGAAGGAAGGTACGGGTTTTATTTTCCCTCCTCCCTCTCTTAGACTGATTCCCGTTTGCCACAATCCCTGTCCTAAACCTTGACATCTTCCTGATTTATAAAGTGCGTTCACCTTTATGATACCAGTTAACCTTCCCAACCCTGTGAGGTAGATGTTATCCCCATTTTATCAATGAGGAAGCTGAGACTCCCCACGATCACATAGCTTGTGAGTGGCAGAGCCCAGGGCTGCTGACCCTAATTGTCATGTTCTTTCTTTTACCCCAGACTGGAGAGGGGTGGCAGAGTCCTCTATCACTGGGCTCTCCAGCTCTTGATGAAACTATGATGGAGAAATAAATTTCATTGTTTTCTAAGTAGTCAACTGGGATGGCAGGAAGTTTTGAGGGGCTGCTACTTAACTGCAAGCATGTTGTGTTTTTATAACTGAGGAGCATTGTTAAAGGTAATGGGGTCACCAGAACGGGATGTCGACGTGCACAGGGGAAATTTGGATTTTCCTATCACTCTGAGTAATGAACATTAACTGCAAGCATGTTGTGTTTTTATAACTGAGGAGCATTGTTAAAGGTAATGGGGTCACCTGAACGGGATGTCGACGTGCACAGGGGAAATTTGGATTTTCCTATCACTCTGAGTAATGAACATACAGCCTCCTAATCTCCCCTGACTGTGATGCAGAGAAGCTGAAAGAAGACATGGACGTTGTCTACGTGAGCTAGGGACAGCGACTAGGTCTTACATCAAATCTTAATTCTGCCTTAACTTTGCTGTGTGGCCCCAGACCAGACTTTTCCCTCTCTGATCCTCAGAACAGCCCTCTGGCAGCCAAAGTTATCTCCTATGCCAGTTCACTGTACAGTGAGACTCCACTCCCTTAGCCGCCTCCTGGAGAAGGTAATTTAGGAAAGGACTGTCAGTGCTCAGAGGAAGCATCCCAAACCCCTCGCTGGTTTGGGAACTTAACAGCAGGGGAGTGACAGGCACCAGAAGCAAGGCAATTGGGGAGGAATTAAAGAGCCTCCTTCTGGACCCAGCCATCCAGCCCTGGCCTGCACAGAGCTTGCTTTTCATTCCTTTTCCCTCTGTTAATTTGGCTTGTTTTCCAAACACGGGTCAAACAATCCCTCTCCAGAAGCAGCAGCAGCAGAAGGAAATGTTATTAAAAACAAGTCCGTTAGTGGGCATGGCGTGTGGATGAAGTCTTTGGGAGTTTTGGCTGCCAAATAAAGACTTCATTGTTGTCCTCCCTCCTTTCCCAAGCTCCCTCCCTCTCCCCTCTCCTCCCTCCCTCCCCCTAACCTAACCCACCCCAATAGGATCTGGTGGAAGAAAAGACAAGCAGGCGCGCAGCACTTGGAGATCAGGACTTCTAGCTGGCTCTGCTGCCACCGCTCTACTGAGGGGTGGGGGCGGAAGAGGAGACTAAACCCAGAGCTGAGAGCAGAGGCAGGTGTGTGCAGGTAAGCCCGAGCGGGAGACGGGTAGGAGACTTGGAAGAGCTCTTCCTCTGCAAGTTTCCTCCTGCTCTAAGCGAGGTTATTGATCTAGCCTCTACGTTCTCACTGCCTCCTTCTGTCCTTCGACCTTTTTCTCCTCTCAAGTGAGCTCACATTAGCTTTCCTCATTTCTTCTCCTCACCATCCTATACCCCTATGTTCACCTGCTGCAAAATGTAAACTTTTTTGGTACTGATGTTTGTTGTAGCATGGAGAGCTCTGCTGCACACAGTATTTCTACAGATCAGGTGTTTCCATAGAAACTGGACTCAAGAACCCATTTCTCTGCACCTTTCACGTATTGTCACATATTGTCGAAGACACACACACACAAACACATCACACAGAGGCTGCATTTTCACCCCCACCCCATCCACATGCACAAAACGAAGACACCCTGTTCATTTACCTTACTCGCTGATGTGCAGAGCTAGACCACAGAGTGACTAGATATCAGCGGACACTCACACTTGCGTGCACACACACATACTCGCTGATGTGCAGAGCTAGACCACAGAGTGACTAGATATCAGCGGACACTCACACTTGTGTGCACACACACACGCGCGCGCACACGCGGACACTCACACTTGCGTGCACACACACACACACACACACACACACACACACTGCATCTTGTCTCTCGCCCTCTCACACGCCTCCCCAGCTGCAAGAGCAAAGAGAAAGTGCGTCTCCCACTGAGATGGCAGAGCCAAAGAAAATCATGTGTGCTAGGTCCGGGCCAAGCGGGTAGGAGAGGAGCAGGAGCAGGAGCTGGAAGCATTTCTTCGTTCTTTAGAGCTTAATTGGGTAGGAGGGAGAAAAAAAGTGGCTTTCCAACCTGCACAGTATCTTCCCAGCAGCTCTGAATTTCTCTGTCTGACTGGTCCAAACCACTTGGTTTTTGGAAAGAAAGAGAAGAAAGCGACCAGTTTCCAAGCCTTGGAGGTCCTAATTACAGCTCTGGGGGTAGGTTTTTGTGTTTGTTTTTATTTTTTCTTTCTTTTCCTCTGCACGCAGCCAGAACAAATTTCTCTTTAAAGCCATTCTGAAATTATCCCAACCACTCAGATTGGGAAGGGGTCCTTGTGGCAGAGAAAAACAAAATGATACTAGTTCCTTAAGCAGTCAGCCAGCCAGCCAGTCAGCAAGGGGAAAGCTGGAGGGCGGCCCCTCTCCAGCTCCCAACTCATCTCTCTCCAACAGTAGACAGGGTCTATCCCAAGGCAGGCAGGGTGTGCGCTAAATCAAGATCCCAGACACAGCTGATCTTCCAAATCACCTGGGAGCTGAGGAGGGAGGAGACTGGAGGGCTTACTAAAGACAAACGTCTCAACCTTTGCTCCAGACATATTGTATCAAGACACAGGAATCTGTTGCTTTAGTATTTCAGGGTATTCTCATGGAAGGCCAGACCTTGAGGACCTGAATCAGGGGCCTGGGAGAGAACTTTGCTGTGATTTACGAGCCCAGGACTCCTGGCACTGTTAGCTGGGCAGAAAGGCTGTGTGGTTTCCCGGGAAAGGAGCTCCAGAGTGTCCCAGATAGGCCATCCTTCTTTGGGAAGAGGAAGTGAGCACCTGAGTGAACAGGGAAGATCTGTGAGCTGTCCCCTCCTTCCTCCTCGTCAGCACGCACAGCCATATCACAGAGGAACAGTCCAGAAAGAAAGGTCCCTCAAGATAGCTCCGAAGAGCTTATGCCTCCACTCACCTGGTAACCTGCCTGCCCCTGGACCCCAGGAGCAGTGCTGAGCCCCTTTCCTGTCCCTTCTGGATCCCCTCTCCTCCTGCTCGACAGCTGTCTGCTCTGTTGGGCTTCACAGTGGATGGATGGAACCCTAAGTTCTTCACTCCCCATCACCTCCGTGGTGGCAGCCCTATTTACTGGGCATGTGAGCAGAGCATTTCAAGGCTGGAAGGGGCAGAAGAGCCAGGTGCAAAAAGCTGGGAGGAGAAGTCATGGGTCACAGTGGGACTCCACAGGCAGCTGCAGGGTGGAAGTATAGGGGCCAAGGGAAGACATCCCCTTCACCCCCCTGAAGCTTCTCTGAAAAATCACCTAACACAGATTAATATGAAGAAAAGACATAACAAATTTATTATATCATCATTTTAAGTGACACAGGAGCCTTCAGAATGAAGACCCAAAGGTCTAGGGAAAATCGTCCATTTTTCCGCTTAGGTCCTGTGAAGCAGGCACAGCCGTGAAGAGATATGACTGGACTACAGAAGCATGCTCTAATGCTGAGAGCCCGAGTGGGGAAACCCAGCAAGGCCTGTCTGTTCAGATTCTTCTCAGGGAATTTCTTCAGGGCCAGCTCCAAGACAGAAAGGCAGGGGGAGAAGATTAGAAGATATCTGTGCCCCACCTTGGTTTGCATCAGGGAAGAATGAGGCTGAGATAGGAGCAGGAAAAGGTCAGAGGAAAACTTTGCTCTTGAGGCTGCTTCGGAGGCTTTCACTTTGGCGTATCGCTTTCTGGGCCCCCTCAGACTCACACCTTCTCCGGCCAGGGTCCCCTTAGTGTATTGGAGGGACAGAGTGAGCTTTCCCCAGGTGGCTCTCTAGGGTCTCTCGTACTAGTTGATTTTGAGACCCGATCACAAGCCACAATGGCGAGGGAGTTGCTCTGTATGGAAGAGTCTTCAGGTAGTGGGTGGGGCTGCTCTCTAGCCAGCCTGAAGGGAAAAAAACCCACGCCTTTGAAATAATATCAACAGTCCCTTAACATTCACTGAGCACTCACTGTGCACACATAACTCATTTAACTCTCAAAACAATCCCATAAGAAGGTGCTAACATGCACATTTTATAGATGAGGAAACCCAGGCCTTGCCCAGCTCAAGAGGTGAGGAGTTGCAGAGTTGGGACCCAGCTCTACAACCACCAAGGCACAGAACGGATTCTTCTAGGCTTTCCTCAGGAGTTGGAAATACTGGGGGAGGGAGGCA
>NW_007733350.1:71729-72594 GCF_000696425.1 Galeopterus variegatus | reverse complement strand
TACACCGGTCCTGAGTTCTAACCTTAGAATGAGATAGATAGGAGTCACTCTAGAGAATCTGCTCTTTTGTAAACAAAAAAATGAATAAGTAAAGTCTCTGCCATTTCTAGGGATTTTACGCTCCATAACATGCCTTCAGTCACATGATCTCATCTGATCCTCACACAGATGAGGAGCCTGGGGTGAAGAGTCAGGGCCAGGATTCAAGCCCAGATCCACAGCAGTTGGAACTGAAATTTGAATTCAGAACTCTTCAGAAATGTTCTTAAAGGTAGAGAGTGAGTTTTGGGTTGGGCAAAGTAACTGCTCTTCCCCCACAGGAAGCAGCGGCTTTTTGAGTACCAAAGCAGGGTTGCGTGAAGCTGGCTGTTGTAGGTGGTCAACAAGCGTTCATTGATTGAGCATAAACAGAGCTCTCTAGAAAGCTGGGGGTGGGGAGGTGTGCTTGCACACATATGACGCACCCTAAGGGTGCTTATGACCGGTCAGAAGGTTCTGGAAGGTAAGATCATAGAGAGTGTGGCTTTGAGGCTTTGTGGGAGGGACTATGACTCCCTTTGGAGGGCAGGCACCTCCAGTCTGTCACATGGATTCTGGTTGCAGAGACTAGGACATCACAGAGTGTTGCCAGAGGGAAGGCTGTGCTGTCAGAACTTCCTGCCTGCCCCCGCTGGACAGCCAAGCTCCAGCAGGAAGGGGCGTGACCCATGAGAAAAGCCTTAGAAACGCACGCTATTTCCTTAAGAGAGCAGCACTCCAGCACAGTTTGGTTGTGATTCAGCGCTGGGGCTGAGAGAAGGGGAAGTGAATGATCCCCTTCTCCATGGAACACTCCCCAGGGAGCATTTCCTAGGAGCCTCCTTTT
>NW_007733350.1:39084-70004 GCF_000696425.1 Galeopterus variegatus | reverse complement strand
ACACACACACACACACACACAGATGACAAGTGAACATATTTGCTTATGTGTGTGTGTGACGGGGGGGAGGGGGGCCATGTGTGAGGGTATGCAGGCTGGGGGTCAAGGGTGTGTGTGTGTGTGTGTGTGTGTGTGTGTGTGTGTGTGTGTGTGTGTGTGTGAGAGAGAGCTGCAGTGAGACTCCCTCCACCCATCCGGGGCTGAGCTTTGCCCTCCTTCCTGTTTCCTGTCACATTCAACTCCTCCTGAGCATCTGGCCCAGGCCTCAGCAGCTGGTGAGGGGTTTCTGTTGCCTCCCTTTCATCAAAGCCAGCAAGAAGCCAGGCCCCGGGTCTAGCAAGGGAAGCATCTAAGCTGATGTGGGCTCAAAGGGAAGGTGGGAGAGAGCAGGCTCCGGATAGGAGGCAGTGATCACAGGTCCACGTGCAAGCTGGGACACACTCCAGCCCACTCTATCTCAGAGAACCCCAAGAAGCCTGCATCCCCAATGTGTCCAGACCCCAGGGAGGAGGGGGGTGGACCACCACAATTGTGAGGAAGAGGCAAGCAAGGCCGATTAAAGCAATGTGGGAATGGGGACCCTAGCTTAAGGCCCGAGGGCATCATAGGGATAATGTCCCTGAGTAGGGAAGGTCCAGGGCATAGACCCTTCCCACCCCAGGCTAGGGGAGGAAGCCTGTGGGAGCTGCCACTTTCTGTCTGCAGCCCTGGGTCTATTGCTATTTCCCCCGTTTCAATTCAACATGGTCCTGTCTGAAGGGTCATCAGGGCCAAAGGGAAGGGCAACCTCAAAACATCCTCTGCTCCCTACTCCAGTGCCACCGAGGCCAGCAGGAAGTTCTCCCTGATATCCTACCTCAAGACTGCCAACTCCAAAGGATACGGGGAGCGGCAATACCGGGTCAAAAGAAATGAAATGTTTTCCCCACATCTTTCTATCCTTTCCCTGTTTATTTTCCCGGGAGCCTCCACATCTGGGGAGAAATTCTTGGCATGTCTCCCGCTGGCAAAGACCAGCATTCTCAGAGCCAAGTGCGGAGGGCAAGGAGAGGGGAGGCCGGGACACTGGCGAGCAGGGTGGATGCAGGGTGTCTGCAGCACGTCCCCTCCTTCCCAGGACCTCCGAGACTCTACTCTGCAAGGCAGGAGACCTGGGTTTTTGTCCTGGCTCTGCTGTGAAATAGCTTCCTGGCCTTGGCAAGCCATTTCTTCCCTCCAGTCCTCAGTTTTTGAAAACAGTGGGGCCTGGACTTGATTGGTGGATTCAAACCATTTTCAGCAATGACACTTTTTTTTTTTTTTCAAATGAATGCTTTATCTAACCCACAATATAAATAACAGATTTTTTAAAAAAGCAAAAACAGAGCTGCCTAGGTTGGCATAGGAGTGGGTTGGGGGTACCCCAGGGCCATCTCCTCGGTCTCTCTCCTACAGGAGGGTTCCACAGAAATAGAGGCATAGTTTGAAAACGACCATGTTGCTGAATCTCTAAGGACTGTTCCAGATTTAATGCCTCAGGACTCTATGGCTCATATATCCTAACATCCCTCTTACAATGACAGGATTTTCTCATGCTATAAATGGGGAGACTGAGGGCCAGAGGGGTTAATGGTCTTCTCCAATAAGTCCTAGGACTCCTGATTCACCATCCAATGTGCTTTTTCCTAGTATGGCTCACCCTCTCCAGAGCGGGCTTAACACCTTGAGTGTCAACCTCTGGGCATGGAACCCGGAGCCTCAAGCCCTTGTTACCTCGTCACCTGCTGGCTGTGGGCGAACAGGCCCCCAAGCCCTGCCCATCTCCACTGGAGCTGGTCCTGGCTAACTCCAGCTGCAAAGACACAGCATCTCCTTACTAAAGCCCAGCAGGCTAATGACCTCCTGTATCTCCTCCCTGCAGGAGTGTCACCTGGATCATGAGGTCATCCCTCTGCTGGCTCCTCCCACTTCTGCTCATCTTGGCCTCAGTGGCCCAAGGCCAACCAACACGACGGCCAAGACCCGGGTCTGGACCCAGGCGCAGACCCAGGCCCAGGCCCACGCCCAGCTTTCCTCAGCCCCATGAGCCATCAGAGCCTACAGACCTGCCTCCGCCCCTTCCTCCAGGCCCTCCATCTGTCTTTCCTGACTGTCCCCGGGAATGCTACTGCCCCCCTGATTTCCCGTCTGCCCTCTACTGTGATAGCCGCAACCTGCGCAAGGTCCCTGTCATCCCATCCCGCATCCATTACCTCTATCTCCAGAACAACTTCATCTCTGAGCTCCCGGTGGAGTCCTTCAAGAATGCCACGGGCCTGAGGTGGATCAACCTGGACAACAACCGAATCCGCAAGATAGACCAGAGGGTACTGGAGAAACTTCCCAGCCTGATCTTCCTCTACATGGAGAAGAACGAGCTCGAAGAGGTGCCCTCAGCCCTGCCCCCAAACCTGGAGCAGCTGAGGCTGAGCCAGAACAAGATCTCCAGAATCCCGGCCGGCGTCTTCAGCAAGCTGCAGAACCTGCTGCTCTTGGATCTGCAGCACAACAGGCTAAGTGATGGCGTCTTCAAGCCTGACACCTTCCAGGGTCTCAAGAACCTCATGCAGCTCAACCTGGCCCACAACATCCTGAGAAAGATGCCACCAAAAGTCCCCAAGGCCATTCACCAGCTCTACCTGGACAGCAACAACATCGACACCATCCCTAGTGGGTACTTCAAGGGCTTCCCCAACCTCGCCTTCATTCGGCTTAACTACAACAAGCTGTCAGACAGGGGGCTCCCCAAGAATTCCTTTAACATCTCCAACCTGCTCGTGCTCCACCTGTCCCACAACAGGATCAGCAACGTGCCTGCCATCAACAGCAAGCTGGAGCACCTGTACCTCAACAACAACAGCATTGAGAGTGAGTGGGGCCGGGGCTGGGGCGGGGCCACAGGAAGGGACGTTGGAGACTCTTCCTGCCTCCACCCTTTCTCAGGAGCCTCAGGGTGGGGCAGTGCACAAAGCATCCACTTTGGCAGTGGACTTAAAACCTTGGCCTTACCACTAACTATCTGTGTGACCTTAAAAAGATATTTAACTATTTGACCTCCTGTAGTTTCCTCATTTGTAAAATGCAAATGGTAATAATACCTTCTGGCACAATGTTGATACGAGGATTTAATAGTTTAATGTAGATAAAGTGCCCAGAATACCATGCCTGGAGGGTAATAGGTTTTCTTCCTTCATCTCTTTTCATCGGCTCCAGCTTCTTTGGCCTTTGGATCTATAGGTACGGTAGACATGAAATATACTCCTAGACATTATCTTAAAAGCAGAACAGAGACATTTAAGTGGCCACCCTGAAATGTTCTAGGCCTGCCTGCTGCAGAAGCACACAGCCACAGGGCCGATCCCGTGGCGCATCCCGTGATGGCCACCCTGAAATGTTCTAGGCCTGCCTGCTGCAGAAGCACACAGCCACAGGGCCGATCCGGTGGCGCACTCGGGAGAGTGCAGCGCTGGGAGCGCAGCAGTGCTCTCGCTGCGGGTTCAGATCCTATATAGGGATGACCAGTGCGCTCACAGCGCTCACTGGCTGAGCGCGGTGCGGCCGGTCTCAAAAAGGACAAAAAAAAAGAAGCACACAGCCACAGAAGAATGCTTCTTCCCAAGTCTGAGCCTAGGTTTTGAAGAGTCTATAAAAGCTATAGCCAGAAAGACAGCTATATACTCGGGGTATACAACTGGTAAAAATGTGGCAGCCAGAAAAAAATGTCTATATGCTGGTACTTTCTGAATCTATCTGGAGGTTGCAGTGTTCAGTTGTATAAGACAGTGCATTTAAGGCTTCCCAAGTCTGAGCCTAGGTTTTGAAGAGTCTATAAAAGCTATAGCCAGAAAGACAGCTACATACTCGGGGTATACAACTGGTAAAAATGTGGCAGCCAGAAAAAAATGTCTATATACTGGTACTTTCTGAATCTATCTGGAGGTTGCAGTGTTCAGTTGTATAAGACAGTGCATTTAAGTCAAAGTTCACCTAAGCTACATTTACAGGGTCCTGTGCTTGGGGTATCAATTGCAGCCCAGAAGACGAGGCTGGGAGTCACAGTTTCGCTTCAATCAAAAATGTCAGCTCTTAAAAAAAAAAAAAATGCTCTAAGCAGAGCATCAGGAGAAATGTTTAGAAACAAGGGAAAGAATATTATCTGGCCTTGAACAAAACCAAGGTACGTTCACACAAGAAATGCAGCAGCTGAAGAGATGAAAGGAAGCAAGGGAAGAGAGAAGGGCCTCTAGAACAATATTAGGGGATGTTTAGTTTCCAAGACAAAGAATGAAAGGGAGATTGTTGAAGTTCCTACAATCTTCAAACAAATAGATAGGATAACAGGCCGGTTCATTTGTCTAGAATAATTACAAGAAGTGGGGGAGGGTTCTTAAAATCTTGCAAGAAACAAATTCAGGAAAAGGGAAAAATTGTCTAATTTTATCCTGCAGGTAGCACATCAAAGTGGAACACATTACCCCCAGGAAGCTGTATAGGCTGAAAATATAGACAGAAAAGATATCTCGATTAATAAATGGCTGACAGGTCTCTACCAGATTGTGGAAGAACAGATTGCTGGGGGATATCCCAGCTTTCTGAGATTGCAGTCAGAAAAATCACGCCTCACACCCATCCAGCCTGTCTCCTGTGTCACTGACAGACAGAATGAGCTGAGTAGGACCTCTGTCGGTGTGATGGTGATGTTCTTAGAAAGGATCGTAATGTCACCACCTGTACTGTCTTTTACGGTTTGCAAAATGCCTTCACCAACATTGTCTCCCCTGTTGTATGGGGCAGGCACCACGCCCACCATTTCACAGGCTGGGGAACTGGGTGCCAGGGTGGTAAGGCAACAGCCCAAAGTCACAAAGCCCATAAGGAGAAAACATCCTTCTGCTCTTCTGCTCTCCCAATGATGAAGAGGAAGAGGAGGGGGAGGAAGAAGAAGACACAGAGATGACTTTTCCTCTATCTCCTCCATAGGTGACAAACGAGGCAGGGCTTAGGGAGAGTAAAACATTCATTTAGAAGATGACATGCCTGATGTCATCTAACAAGAGGTGAAGAAGAAAACAGAATCTCAGGCCATGGACACATCAGAATGAATAGGCTCATCATGTCCCCGTGGCCCCGCGTTCCTCCTCCTGACGTCCCTATTTCAGTTAACATAACCATCTTCTGTCCATCCTTATGCCTCACATCCAATTCACAGGAGAACCTCCAGAATAATTCTCACATCAACCTGCTGGCTTCAGATATCAACTCGCTCTATCGTTTCTCCACACTGCAGCTAGATTCATTTTTCTACAGTATAAACCTGATCATTGGCATCTCTAAGGACCCTTCCAGATTTAACACCCCAGGATGCCACGGTTCATATACCTTAACATCACTTGCCTAAAGACAATCCTGCTCAATGCCATTCCTCAGATCGGAGGTCAAAGCCCTTACCCTCAGTGAAACACTTGAAAGCTACCATCATGTGGCTGCAACTTACCAGCTTGCTCTCCTTAGGACATCACATGGCACTATTACTACACCCAGCTGCTGCTATGAGCAGACTTTTGGCCTGTACAACTTCATTCAAACAGGTCCCTCTGTCAGAGCACCATCCCCTAGATCTCCACCTGTTGTAATCCTATCTTTGAAGGCTCAGCTCAAAGTTTACTTCCTATTCTCCAGAACGAATTTGCAATAGCAATTGTTGATCAGTTCCAACTTAATTCATTTTACAAATGAGCTGACTGAGCCTGGAGGTTAGGGCGACTTACCTATGGTCACACATTCCCAAAGTCAGCCAGATCCAGCGGAGAATTCCAGAGTCTTTGCTCTTGATTGTCCTCCCATCTTTGCCTCCACCCCGTTCTGTGCTGATTCTCCCCTTCTTTCTTCATAGAAATCAATGGCAGCCAGATTTGCCCCAACAACCTAGTCGCCTTCCATGACTTCTCCTCGGATCTGGAGAACGTGCCCCACCTGCGCTACCTGCGGCTGGATGGGAACTTCCTGAAGCCACCCATCCCTCTGGACCTCATGATGTGCTTCCGCCTGCTGCAGTCCGTCATCATCTAGGCCTCACTCTGCCGCTGGATCTCCTCTGACTGCACTTGAAGGCTGGTGGCCAGGCGCCCGTGCCCACCTTCGTTTTCTCTATCTCCCTTTCTTGCTTCCAGCTTTGCCTCTCTTACTCCATCTTTCTGAGGCAGGGAAAAGCTGTATACTCTGCTGCAGCCTCTGGAGCAAGACTTCCAAGGGCTTGATGTGGGCCCACCCAGTTCAAAGACACCCACTGCACCCCCAAGCTTCTGGCCTTCTGTGGTCTCCCTTTCCTCCAGAAACACAGATGTATGTCTAAAGACTTCATAGCCCCTTCTCTCTTCTCCACCCGTCACTCCTGGGTAAATCAGGGCCAAGGACTGACATCTCATCTTGGTCCTGGCCAAGCAAGCAGAAGACAGGGCAGTCCAGAGGTGAGGTTTTGAAAGTGCCGCTGGAGACTCCTCCAACTTGGGCAGCTCTGGCTCAAAGAGGTTGAGAAACCCCATGACATCTCATCTTGGTCCTGGCCAAGCAAGCAGAAGACAGGGCAGTCCAGAGGTGAGGTTTCGAAAGTGCCGCTGGAGACTCCTCCAACTTGGGCAGCTCTGGCTCAAAGAGGTTGAGAAACCCGTTTCCTCAGCCAAGGATCCCTTCTTCCAAAACTGCTGCTCCACAGCCCCGTTCCCCAGCATGACATTGGACTGGCTCTCTGCTGGCCCACATTCAGCAGGGAGGGAATGAAAGAGGTGGGGTGGAGGGTCGGGATGCCCACAAGGGCCTGCATCTGGCAGGGACAAGTTGGGTGTCCCTCCTCCTTCTCTGGGTGCACATGGCACTCGCCCTGCGGGCTGGGGCTCAGAGAGGAACAGCCAAGGAGAAGCATGGCCCGAAGAACTAGGAAGCAGCCAGTTGGAGAGGTGGGGTCAGAGCCCCAGGCTGGGCCCACGTGGGGGTGGATGGGTCACTTGCCCAACCTCAACAGGGGCCTGAGGCCCCAGGGAACACAGTGTTCACAGTGAAGGGTCAAGTGGTGCCGGCCCGGCCCCCGTCATCTGTTCTCTATCAGTGTGGAGGGCCCGGTCCTTTCCAGTCCCCAGGAAGGCAGTCCCTGAGAAACCGGGAAGACAGGGCAGAGCGCCTGGAAATCTCCCAGAAGCCTCTGCGCGTTCGCAGATTGGCCTCTGCCTCTCAGACAGACACATCAGTGACACCTGGTGGCTGGTGGAGGTCATGGCTGGCTCCAGTCTCACCCTCTCCCTGGGGTGGTTTTCCAAGGAGCCAACGACCAACTTGGAGGAGGCACTGGTGTGCATGGTTCCTCTCTCCTCTGGGGGCTAAAGGGCACAAAGGTCCAGAGGCTGGGGTTCATTCCCACCATGGGTGAGCACGAATGGGAAACCCTGGTGAACCCCAGCTGAGGACACGGTTTACTCCTGTTTGCTGGATGACCTCACGGGGTCCCTTCTGCTCTCAGCTCCCACATCTGTAAACCAAGGGGGTGGATAAGATGCTCCTCCAAGGTCCTTCCAGTCTCATGTTCCGACTCTGCAGCTCTGCACTTTAAATGATATTCAAATGCAGAACAAGTCCTAAATATTACCTCCTTCCCTTGCAGTAATTTATTCCCTGTGTGGACGTCCCTCCCCCAGAGGCTTGCCCACGTGACACCTGGTGGCTGGTGGAGGTCATGGCTGGCTCCAGTCTCACCCTCTCCCTGGGGTGGTTTTCCAAGGAGCCAACGACCAACTTGGAGGAGGCACTGGTGTGCATGGTTCCTCTCTCCTCTGGGGGCTAAAGGGCACAAAGGTCCAGAGGCTGGGGCTCATTCCCACCATGGGTGAGCACGAATGGGAAACCCTGGTGAACCCAGCTGAGGACACGGTTTACTCCTGTTTGCTGGATGACCTCACGGGGTCCCTTCTGCTCTCAGCTCTCACATCTGTAAACCAAGGGGGTGGATAAGATGCTCCTCCAAGGTCCTTCCAGTCTCATGTTCCGAATCTGCAGCTCTGCACTTTAAATAATATTCAAATGCAGAACAAGTCCTAAATATTACCTCCTTCACTTGCAGTAATTTATTCCCTGTGTGGACGTCCCTCCCCCAGAGGCTTGCCCATCCTCCTTGCCTGACCCAAATGAGTGCCTTGGCAGGTCTCCAAGGGAAACCTCAACGGGGCTNCCGTCATCATGTAGGCCTCACTCTGCCGCTGGATCTCCTCTGACTGCACTTGAAGGCTGGTGGCCAGGCGCCCGTGCCCACCTTCGTTTTCTCTATCTCCCTTTCTTGCTTCCAGCTTTGCCTCTCTTACTCCATCTTTCTGAGGCAGGGAAAAGCTGTATACTCTGCTGCAGCCTCTGGAGCAAGACTTCCAAGGGCTTGATGTGGGCCCACCCAGTTCAAAGACACCCACTGCACCCCCAAGCTTCTGGCCTTCTGTGGTCTCCCTTTCCTCCAGAAACACAGATGTATGTCTAAAGACTTCATAGCCCCTTCTCTCTTCTCCACCCGTCACTCCTGGGTAAATCAGGGCCAAGGACTGACATCTCATCTTGGTCCTGGCCAAGCAAGCAGAAGACAGGGCAGTCCAGAGGTGAGGTTTCGAAAGTGCCGCTGGAGACTCCTCCAACTTGGGCAGCTCTGGCTCAAAGAGGTTGAGAAACCCGTTTCCTCAGCCAAGGATCCCTTCTTCCAAAACTGCTGCTCCACAGCCCCGTTCCCCAGCATGACATTGGACTGGCTCTCTGCTGGCCCACATTCAGCAGGGAGGGAATGAAAGAGGTGGGGTGGAGGGTCGGGATGCCCACAAGGGCCTGCATCTGGCAGGGACAAGTTGGGTGTCCCTCCTTCTTCTCCGGGTGCACGTGGCACTCACCCTGCAGGCTGGGGCTCAGAGAGGAACAGCCAAGGAGGAGAAGCATGGCCCAAAGAACTAGGAAGCAGCCAGTTGGAGAGGTGGGGTCAGAGCCCCAGGCTGGGCCCACGTGGGAGTGGATGGGTCCCTTGCCCAACCTCAACAGGGGCCTGAGGCCCCAGGGAACACAGTGTTCACAGTGAAGGGTCAAGTGGCGCCGGCCCGGCCCCCGCCATCTGTTCTCTATCAGCGTGGAGGGCCCGGTCCTTTCCAGTCCCCGGGAGGGCAGTCCCTGAGAAACCGGGAAGACAGGGCAGAGCGCCTGGAAATCTCCCAGAAGCCTCTGCGCGTTCGCAGATTGGCCTCTGCCTCTCAGACAGACACATCAGTGACACCTGGTGGCTGGTGGAGGTCATGGCTGGCTCCAGTCTCACCCTCTCCCTGGGGTGGTTTTCCAAGGAGCCAACGACCAACTTGGAGGAGGCACTGGTGTGCATGGTTCCTCTCTCCTCTGGGGGCTAAAGGGCACAAAGGTCCAGAGGCTGGGGCTCATTCCCACCATGGGTGAGCACGAATGGGAAACCCTGGTGAACCCAGCTGAGGACACGGTTTACTCCTGTTTGCTGGATGACCTCACGGGGTCCCTTCTGCTCTCAGCTCTCACATCTGTAAACCAAGGGGGTGGATAAGATGCTCCTCCAAGGTCCTTCCAGTCTCATGTTCCGAATCTGCAGCTCTGCACTTTAAATAATATTCAAATGCAGAACAAGTCCTAAATATTACCTCCTTCACTTGCAGTAATTTATTCCCTGTGTGGACGTCCCTCCCCCAGAGGCTTGCCCATCCTCCTTGCCTGACCCAAATGAGTGCCTTGGCAGGTCTCCAAGGGAAACCTCAACGGGGCTGCCTTGCTTCCACCTCTTGCCCTCCACTGACTTCCTCCAGGGGATGCTGCCCCTCCACGGCCTCCTGAGTGTGATGTTGGTATGGGGTGTGGATATTCTACAAATGAGTAAGATACAGTGACCACCCTCAAGGTAGGATGAGAAAAGTTCCAGAGATTTTTAAGAAATTGAATTAAGCTGGATCCCTAAGTTCTAAGAAATTCCTGGTCTCACCTTTCTCTTTTGCTAATTATGGATGATAGGGCCCATTTCATCATAGCCTCCTTCCCCCCTGCTCATTCCTCCTAGCTGCAGCTGGGTTTTCTAAGGCCCCTGCTTAAAGTCAATATGAAGTATGTTATTATGGCTGCAAGCAATCGGGTGCTATGGCCTGGACAAGCCCTCCTTTTTGCACCTTACACCTCGCAACCTCAGCCCCTTTGACGAGGCCTGAGGGGAGCACAGCTCCTGTAGCTCCCAGGAGCTTTCCCCTTATGCTGGTCATTCCCCTGATCCTGCAAGTGTGAACTGTTTTGTGTTTGCAGCAGCACAACCACCATCACCCATTGCCCCTTCTAGAATATGTCTGTTCCCTCCCTTGCTCTCTGCAGCTGTAAATCAGAGGGAATTAGAGTTAAAATAGATTTACAGGCACCCTGCTACATACACACACACACACACACAATGTGCTGGTTTCCCTTGGGTTTAAGCAAGCCACTCCTCCATACACAAGTTCATTCCCTTAGAGCTGTTAGCATCTACATGTACAGGTGTGTAAGTAGGGATGTATGTGTACTCTGTACGTATATCTGTTCTCTCAAAGACCGTGTTAACTTTGTGAAACAACTTTCACATTTCAGCACACTTCACAGCAGAGGAAATAAAGTAGTACGAAAAATACCCTGCTTGAACTTGAATGTGAACAGGTCAAGAATAACACCTTAAAGCCATGCCTCGCACCCCCTGCCCCACACCTCTTCTTACCTGCTCTGAGAAGGTGTGTGGAGAAAAGATCTTATTCTTAAGAAATGCCCAGGAAAACTATCCCAAAGCCTTTTCTTGAAGACTTTCCCCCAAATTCACAACCCTCATGAAAAATTATTCCTAAAATCAGACCAGAAACCTGACAGCTACATTTGGAGCCCAGAGCCCTAGGTTCTTTCGACCCACAGGCACCAAATTATCGAGGGTCTCCCAGTGCTCAGTACTGAGGCAGACACAGAAAGACATCAAAACAATTGCCTTTCCTGACCAAGTCGAGCTCACAGACAAATTGGGGTGATGGACACAAAGTATTGGAAGAGCCACACTGAACACAGAGGACAAAGGGTCAAATCATCTGGAACCATCTACAGGCCATGCAGAAGTTCACGGAAAGGCAAGAACAGGGTACCCCAGAATATCTGGAGGGAAGGCTAGTTCCTCCCAGACTGCACCACCTTCTTTAGGATGAAAACTGCCAAATAATGCCCTCACATCTCCCACCCTGCCTGCTAAACACCTGCAGGTTCAGTTCAGCAAGTGTTCAGTGTGCATTGATCATATGTCAGGTTCCCAGCTATGAACTTAAGGATGGGTGATATACACCCCATGCCCTTAAGGAATTCATAACCTGGTAAAGGGGGGGAAATCTGTAAATTGAGATTTCTGTGCTTGAAGTATTGTAATAACACTGTGCACAAACGGAGGAGAGAGCTTTCTCCTTCACCTGGGAGAACCAGAAAGGCTCCTATCATTGGAGCTAAATCATAAGGGATAAATCAGATTTTACCAGGTGGGAGAAGGTTTAAAAGCACATAACCGGACGGGAAACAGCATGAACAAAAAGGTAGGAAGGCCCTGTGGGGGACGTGTGTCTGAGAAAGAGAAGAGGGTCATGTTCCGGTCATGGAGTTATGTGTCTATAAACGCTCAGCAGGGTTTGTACCCCTGTCCTCCGAAAAACAGGAGGGTTCCTGAACCTTCCACCCCTGCCTGTCTCCCTGCCATGAAAGGGGAAGCAACAGGGTCAGCTGGCCAGACTTCTGTCCACACGGCCTGCCACCTCCGTTCCATCAACACGCCCTGTGCCTCTCCTAATGAGACATCAGGATTAGGAAACCTCCCCCACCTCCAGCCCCTATGCCAGGCTTTCAGGGAGCTGAGCTGCCTGGACCAGCAGCATGGCAGTTAAACATTTCCCACACAGGTCACACGTACACATCCATGGACACTCCTGAAATCATGGGGACGAGAGTGTGGGACCTGCAAGCTTCCAAAAGCAAGAGTCCAAGTGGGGAGAGAGTCTAGGCTGTGAGAGGGAGGGGCGGGGAGGGGGGCAGGTGCACGCACAGTACTGAGGCTGGCCCTGAGTTTGGTGAGCCCGCAGGAGACGTCCTATTGCAGGGCAGGGGGCACCGTGGCCCAGCAGGGCTGATGTGTGTCACCGAGAGAGTGGGGATGGAGAGTGCGAGCAGGCGCTGGGGGAATGAACAAACCGTCATGTGTGCATTCCTCGCAGGAACAAATGGGTGGGGGATGGGTGGGAGGGAAGATGCATGTGGGCTGGCTGTGGGGGCGGGGGGCCCCGGCTGCGAAGCCCGGGCTGTGGAGAGAAAATGAAGGAGCACGGCCCGCCAAGTGTGCCATCTGCTTCCTGGGCACCCTCCTGGCTCCAGGGCTATCTCCCCCTCCACCCAGCAGAGCCCCTGCTGGTGTCTCTCCCCAGATGGGGGGCTGCCAGGGGCACAGGAACATGCTCTGGTGACTGTTCCTTGGGTTGGGGGAAGCCCCCTTCCACACCAGCTGATGCCCTGGAACACTGCAGGCCAAACACTGCCCCTCTTGGGCCAGGTAATTAGATCTGGCCGTCACCTGGGTGCCAGGGCAGAGATGAGCCCTGCCAAGGCCATCTGTTCTCAGGTCCCAGAGAGCAAAGGAAAACCTGGCCTGAGAGGAAAGAAACCTAGGTGTTGGCCCTGGCTCTACGTGACCTTGGGCAAATCACCTCACCTCTGTGGGCCTCGGTTTCCTCATCTATACACTATGGGGTTTGAACTAGGTGATCTTTAGGGGCCTCGCAACTGGGGTTCCTGTCTAGGTGGTGTGAGCGTGTAGGAAGCAAGGAGCGTCCCTGAGGAACCTAGCAGTGACAGGTGCAGCTGCAGAATCTTGGGACGATGTCTGAGCCAGCCCAGCCCCTGTTTCAGCAAAGATGTGCCCCATGGACTTCCTGAGGCACCTGGGAAAGAAGAAACTAGCCTGATAAATACATCTTTGAGGGGACACTTCCCAACCCCCTAAGGAGCCCACACAATGTTTTTGGGTGTTTATGGTCAGGAAGTCCTTTCTAGGACCCAACCCCTGCTCCTGTCCATTTCCTTCCCTCCCAGCAGATTTAGAGAATTTCCTCGATCCTCCTCACAATCACCGTCCATGAACTTTCAAACCCTGCCCCATCCCCCATTCACCTCCTCTTTGAACCACCCAGGCCTTCGGACTCTCCCTCTGATGAGTTTATTCCACTAGGATCCCTGTGTTGGGGCTCTGGGTGGGGGATAGGGATGCTGGCTGAAGTGGTCAGCTCGGCCTCTTTTTATCTTAGGATTCCAGCTGTGAAGCGGAGGCTTCATCACTGCCTGGCTGGAGCAAAAAGCCAGAAAGGCAAGCTCCGTGCCTCCACATCGCCCCACCCCAGCCTTCTCTGACAGTTCAGAATCCGGGGCACTGCCTGCCCCTCCAAGATGTGGCCTTTTCAGAAGAGTGGGCCAGGAAAAGCGAGAAGTAGCAGACAAAATAAGAGAAGAGAAAAGAGTGGGAGGTGGGGGACGGAGGGGGTGGGGCGAGAGAGAGAATTCCCTTTTGTCAAGTAAGCAATGGCGTAGGGGACCCCCTGAGGAAAGAGGAGGCGACAGCTGGACATCAGGAAGAGTAAGGATTCTGATTGGTCATGCGCCTGGCTGGGCCACCGCCTCCCCTGTCCCTGGGCCCTTCCTGCTGTCTAACCCAGGCCCCACAGCAGACAGCCTTGCCATCAGAGTCCCCACCTCTCTGCAAGCTGTGAAGCTCCGTTCAGGAACCAAAGGTGAGGTTCAAGGTTTGAGGCCTTAGGGGTGTGGGGCAGGGGGAATGAAGAGGGTTTAGGCCTCTGGCCAAAAAAGTTGGAGGAGGCTTCTGGGTGGGCAGCAAACTCTGTCTCGGGAATTGTTTTAAAATTACATAATTTGGTTTGGGGTAAGGTATGGGAGTAAGATGAAGAGATACCTCTTGCTACTGGTGCTGGGGGCTTGCCCTTTGCCCAGATGAAATTAAGAAAGGAGAAGGATCTACTGGAAACTCGTGCAGCTGGCTTTGGAGAGGGCTGCGTTATCGGGCATGCACTGTGTACACACCGGTACATGGATACTGCAGCAGCCACACCACACACATGCCTGACTCGTCTGTGCATATGTGGATGAACTTAGATGGAGCTTTGTACTCACATGCACATTGCATGCACACATAATAACCTGGGCACACACACGCACGTGTACAGATACCTCAGGAACTTCCCACAACCACACACAAAGAACTCTATTTCTATAATCGTCAGTTTCTAAAAAGCTGCATCTACGTTTAATAAACTGACATTCTTTTTAACATGTTGTGCCAAATGGTAAGTCCATGTCTCCCAAATGGACTAGGTGTTTCTGGTAAGAGTGGTGCCTTATTCATTTCTGTACAAGAGACAAGTCCAGTGCCTGGAACTCAACAGACACCCCATAAATGTTTGCCGAGCAAACGCATGAATGAATGATTTTTTTTAAAAAAATCCACAAGTCTCCCTGACGTTGAGCTTTCTCTAAATCTAGTTGAATGACTACCAGCATATGCTGAGTGTGTGGTTGTGTAAGAGAGAACATCGTATGGGTGCACAAGTGTGTGCCTAGTTTGTAGAGAGGCGGGTAGATGGGGACTTCTGTGAGTGTGTCTGTGTTGCGTAAACACACCGGTGCCAGATGCCTGCACGTGCCCCTGAGTGAAGATCAGCGGGTGGGCGAGCATGGGAAGAGACTGGTGGGCAGTGGCAGGAGGGGGCTGGTGGGAGATACCCCCTAGGCATACTCCCCCAGGCTAGGGGGAGGGGATGAAGGCACTGGGCGAGTGTGTGTGGTGAACGGCAGGAGTCTGCAAGCATCGAGTGGGAAGGGGGAGAAGTTTGTGAGCCATTCCCACAGAGCTCTCAAGCGCCCTGTCCCTCAGACAGCTGCCCTTCCTCCTGCCATGCCCCAGGACTGGACGCTGAAGTGACTCAGCCCCATTCCTGCCCCCAGGACACCCATGAGGCTCCCGGCGTTCCTGAGTCTGCTGGCCCTGGTGCAGCAGGAGGCAGGGACAGCTTCTCTCCCGAAGGAGAGGAAGAGGCGAGAAGAGCAGCCCCGCGGGGAAGGCGATTCTCATGCAGCTCTGCCTCTGGGGAACTACGCCCTGAGTCTGGACAACTATGGAGAGGTCAGTGACCTGAGCGACTTTGGGAAGCTCACGGTCTACTATGGGGACCAGCTCCCTGAGGTGAGGCACAGCAGGCCACCGCATTCCCTGCAAGAAACTAGGAGCTGGGGGTCTGCTCTCTCTCCACCTGCCCCATAACGCAGGTGTCTCAAGCCTCCATCCATCTCTCTAGGAGGTGGAAATTCTTGTCGCTCCACAGGAACTTGTCACTTAGATGATACTAAGAAAGAGGATACAAACCTTCCATTTCTTTGTCTGTGGCAAACATGGCAGGGCCCTTCCTTCCCCCCTTAGAAGTCATACATTCCCTCCTCCTGCTGATAAGTAGGACCATAAGCCACGTCCAATTGGGGAGGGCTCAGCGATGTCCCCACATCCTTTCTAGAAAAGGAAATGCCACACCCTTGTCTCTTTTCTTAAACTGTCCACCAGGCTGAAGTCCCTTCCCAGCCCTCCTGGCCTTCGCAGGCACTGACCTGCGGCAGCGTGGGCCACAAGCCCAGAAGCCCGTGAGCGTGGTCCGTGTGGAGCGGGGGACACGCCAGCCTGGGAAATCTGGACACCGGGTTCTGGCTCTGCCTTGGCCATCAGCTGGCTCCATGATCCTTGTCCCTCCTGTCTCTGGGCCTCAGTTTCCCCATCCATATAATTAAGATTCTAGACCTGATGCTCTCTGAGGTCCCTTCCCTACTCACTCTTTCTGCTATCCCTCCCTCTTCCTTCTCCACGGTGACTCTTTGCAAGTTTGAAAGTGGCCACTGAGGTTCCCAGAGCCCAAAGCTGGTCTATTGTGTGCTATATCTCCAGGTTAAGGTGACCAGTCTGGCTCCTCCAACCAGGATCAGTCCCACCCAGAGCACTACAACTCCAAGGACACCTTCATCAAACCCCAGGCCTACTACGCTGGGCCTACAGGGTTCCCCGACCAGCCACAGTAAGTGCACGGTCACAATATCCATGGATCGTAGGCCAAACAGCCATGACCCAGTACCAGGGGATACCAGAGTACAGTGTGGTCAGGCTAGGGAGTGGAGGGTCAGGACTAGCCCTGAGCAGCAGGGAGAGGGGGTGAAGGGAATAGTTATAGTAAGAATAGAAAAAAATCAAAAAGAGAGGCTGGCTGTCCCTAATACTTTTGCCTAGATGCACAAATTGGGTAGAAAGTGAAGAAATGTGAGATCCCCTCTATGCTCTAGCAAAGCCGCCCTACCTGTAATTACCAGCACAGCTGGGGAAGCAGGTTGAGTGGTAATTAGATTAGAGACAATTAAAAGCCTGTAGAGAATAAATAACTTTGTGGCTGTCACTTGGCATGGGGGCAAATGAAGCTGTCACACCGTTTTTCAGCTTCACATTCCCTCCTTGGCAGCTCTTTCCTCCCCTGATGCCCTCCTGGACACTGGGATGCTAGCACCCATGGCGGTGAGGGTTTGGCACTCTGCTGGGGATCAGAAAGTGGGGCAGAGGAGGGATGAAGCCCATTCTGGACTTGCTTGCCCAGCTTCCCCGTTCTCCTCTTGGGATGTTTGCCATGGGTAGACCTGGGGTATTGGGGCATTAGCAGAGAAATCAGCACCTCTTAGAGCTACAGAGTCTCAGGCTTGAAGAGACCATAAAGGGCCTCAGCTGAACCTGCCATTTGGGGCCTTGGGAGAAGAACAGTGCTGAGGACCCCTCTGCCCCACCTACTCTTGCTGGTCACTGCTGGCAGAGAAGAGCTGCCCCTTGATCTTGGGGCTGTGTCACTGCCACCAGAGTTCTTTCTTGAGTTGGGCTAATACTGGTCTCCCAGCAATCTCTGTGCCTTGTGACAGCAAGTGACAGAAACCACCTGCACTATTCAGTTGTATGATTCAATAAAGTCTTCCCAGCTTTTAAAGCCAGTCTGAGTTAGATGGCCTGGCCGAAGTCTCATGACTACTGGGTGCAGAAATGGGGTCATGGACTGAGAACAGGTGACGGCTGTTTCCCAGTGGAAAATTGGGATGCTAGTGCCATAAGAAGGGGAAATGGATGCTAGGCAGACACTGTCCTCCCCACTTCAGCTCTATTATGCTTCTTGAAGCCACACAGAACACGTCTAACTCCTCTCCCCCAAGGCAGCTGGCATAGCCAGCAACCACTGGCCATCCCACTTAGTTCTGGCTTTATTTCCTCTTCTCTGAACCTTTGGGACTAAAGAGGAGCCCTATGGAAAAGAGACTGAAGGATGTCCCAGAAACACCCACATAGGCCCAGGAAAACCTACACAGGATCAGGGTTTGATAAAGGCATGAATGGGCTTGGACTGGGTAGTAACTGAGGGTGGACCTGCTTCTCTTAGGTCTAAGGTTGAGTGACAATGTCTGGGTGCATTGTGCCAGGCAGTGCTGGGCAGCAACCCATAGGCTATCAAGAAGACACAGATGGCCATGGCTTAGACACTCTCTGGGGTGAGGGCCATTGGCCCCAGAGGCTGAAGGGAGTGTGACCAGTGATCTCCCGTGTTCTGTCTTCCACCCGGGCCAGACCTGCCCACCTGCCTGGTCTGCGCGTGCCTTGGCTCCTCTGTGTACTGCGACGACACTGACCTAGAAAGCATTCCTCCTCTTCCCCGGACGACCACCTACCTGTACGCCCGCTTCAACCACATCAGCCGTGTCAGGGCCGGAGACTTCAAAGGGCTGAGTATGTAATGCCCTGGGAAGAGAGGTGAGGGGTCCAGGCAGAGGGGAAGAGCAGGGTCCTTTCCCTTGCCACCCAGCCACAGGAACAGTCATGGGTTAGCCCTCAGCTGTGTTAGTTAGCCTTTCTCTGTTAGCTCTCAGTCTCTGCAGCTGTCAAAGGGCAATTGCCCCAAGTCTGCCTAATTCTTTGAAGAACTTAAATGGTAGAAGTGGCCTGTTTTCGTTTGTTTTCCTCAAAGATTTGGGCTGGGAGCTGGGAAGAGGTGGTATAATCTAGCCGACATTTTCAGGATGTCCCAGCAACTCTATCTCTGTACCCAGCTGGCCTCTGGACAAGGCCATCCCAAATCCACTCTCCATGGCACTGATGCTGCTTACAGGGTTGTTTGGTTTTTTGCTTCTTTATGCCTTATGCCCTCCTTGAGACAGGAGACCTGGGTTCTAATCCAGAGTCGAACACTAGTTACTCACAGCCTTTCTGGGCCTCAGTGTCCTTTTGTGTAAACTACCAGTGGGGTGGAATTCCATGGATTCCTGGGCTCGTTGGTTCTCTCCCTCAGGATGCTTCTCCCAAACCAATCCAAGGTGGGCAGTCAGCACACAGCACAGAACTCCAGGGAAAGGTACTGAGGAATCCAAGGGCTGATTTATAATGTTATTTCTTCTGGTTTGGACCTAGTGCAGGTGGAGAACTAGTCGGAATTCCCTTGTTTTGAGGGGGCTGAGCAGGGTATGGAGACAGATCCAACCAGGGCAAGGGGAGACAGTGTGTTCTGATACCTCCCTTTGTTCTCCCCCAACACCCCTCAGCAAAACTGAAGAGGATCGACCTCTCTGGCAACTACATTTCCTCCATCGATAACGATGCCCTCCGCTCGCTGCCGGCCCTGCAGGATCTGATCCTCGCAGAGAACCAGCTGGTCACTCTGCCAGTGCTGCCCGGTGGCATCGAGGTCCTGGACATTCGCCTGAATCGGCTCCGGAGCTCAGGGATACAGCCTGAAGCCTTCAGGGTGAGTCGGGGCCTTCGGTCCGCCGTCTGCCACCTGCCACCCCCACCTCCACCACCCACCCACTCACCACGCCCTCGTGGCGTAGGTATCCCTGCCCCAAACATCAAACTGTCCCGGGTATACCTCGTGGCATAGGTATCCCTGCTCCAAACATCAAACCCCATTTTAAAAATCCTTTTCCATTTGTTGTTTAAGGTTCTTTAGGTTGCAAGAAACTGATTCTGATTCAAGAAAAGGGTATTTTACAGCATGCCATCCCAAAAGCCTCCATGAGTGAGAAACGTAGTACTGTTGGCATCATGGGCCCATAACTGGGAATGAGGGGTCACAAAACAAAGGTCAACAACTCTTCCTCTCCCTCTTTGGTGCACAGGGTCTCTTGTCATGGCTTCCTTCTGTGCACCTGCTCCATTCACCTCTCTGCACAGCCTGCACAGCAACGGCCTCACCTACTCACAGGTTCTGCTCCACAAAACCTCTGGCTTACACGTGACCTTGACTTGCAGTAGTGCTGACTCCAGTCCTATCTCTACATGTGCTTTTATTTCCAAAAACTACCACTGAGTGACTAATCATTGTCTTTCTATGATCAAATTCTCAAGAGAAACCATCTGATTGGTCACTAGCTGTCCAATTTTGATGGAAAGGACTATCATATGACACCCTGGGGCTGCCCATTTAACAGGGCTAGGAGGAGCCCGGGTGTGCATTTCCAGTGCAGAAGTGGAGGGGAGTGTGGACAAGGCTGGCATCCCCCAAGCCTGCTGCCTGAACTCTTTGGCAGGGCCTTCAAAGACCAGTCGCTCACTCTTTCAGGCTCATCTCCTTCACTGGACTCACCTTCAAGTGCTCTCTTTCTCTCTATAGCAGAATCTTTTTTGCAAACTGATTCATATTTGGAAGCATCAAATGAATCAAATTAGAGCTGCCTTCTTGAAACAGGGCGAGGGCATAGAGGTATGCCTGCTTGCTCTCTCCCCTCCCCAAATGCCTTCCACCCTTTCAGCCTTCTGTCTGCAGTGATTCTCAAGGGGTTTTTTCAGAACACAGTGTCAGCACCACCGTGTGAGAAAAGAGCGCTGGACCGGGAATCAGAAATCTGCTGTGTGACCCTGGGCTTCAGTTTTCCCATCTCGAAGCGGAGAACTGGGACTTCCTGACCACTGAAGTCTTTTGTTGTTCCAGCCTAAGAAACCTCCTGCCTTTCTCCCTGTTAGGAGAAACTTCTCGGCCTTGACTCGGGGCTGTTTTTACAGCCTGGGACAAGGCATGGGCTTTGGAACCAGAGAGACCTGGGTTCCTGAACAAGTCACCTCACCTCTCTGATCTTATTTTCTCTTCTGCAAAATGAGGGTAACAACACCTACTTGACGTAGTTGCTGGAGGATGAAATAAGATAGCATTTACAAAGAGCGCAGGAAGACTAGCTGCACGTAGTAGGTGCTACTGACTCTGGTAGCTCAGCCACACTCGCACTCCCAGCTCGCCCTCGTGTGCCTTGTGGTTCTCATTCTGCTGGTCTGGATGTTTCCTGAGTGTACTCACCACATCTGCTCCAGGTTTAGCATTTGGAGACTTTCAATAGCAGAGAAGTTGGGGCTGAGCTGAAATGGCCCCAGGTCCTCGTGTCCACCCTGTCCTTGCCCTTCCTTTGTCCTCCCAGTCATCATTAACAGCTAGCTAGCTCCTGTGCACTCGCCCCAATGCCGGCACCGCAGTGCAGCAGCTTTCCTTCTGCATCCAGTTGGAGTTAGTGTCCGGGAGCTCCTTAAAGAGCTGGGCATCCCCACGGCACCCTGCATGGAGCCCTGCACATGCTGAGGCTGTGGGAACTACTGTCCTGTCAGACCCCTCCTCACTGCCAGGACCCAACCCCACCCATGTGCTTCATGTTCTCCACAGGCGCTGGAGAAGCTGCAGTTTCTCTACCTGGCAAACAACCTGCTGGATACCGTCCCCACGCCCTTGCCCCTGAGCCTGCGCTCACTACACCTGCAGGTGAGGAGCCGCACGCAGAGGCAGGGCAGCACACAGCGCGGAGGGTGGGCGTTAGATCCCAGGCAGCAGTTCGTGGCAGTGACAGGGAGGAGGCTTAGGCAGTGGTGAGGTCTCCTGGATAGGTAAGTCTTGTCTAGATAATCGTCCATGGCCCCCGTTTAATTTTCTGCATTTCTTCTTTTTAAAACACTTCCTCTCCTTCCACATCTTTATTTCATCTAAGTTCCCCTTTTTCCTACCTTCTGTCTCTCTTCTTCCCTTTCCTTCAGGCTTCCCTCCTTCCTCTCTCCTCCTCTTCCCTCATCCCTCTTTCTCATTCCATCCTCCCTAGGTCTCCTCTTTTCACCCTTGTTGTGTGGCCTTGGCTCTACATGCCTCAGTTTCTCCAGTCGCACAAGGGAAGGCAGAGCTGGTGGGGATAGCTGGTGTGAACCTTCGGTGACCCTCTAGGTCAGAGCTCGGCTGCAATGTGTTCTCTCCAGAATAACATGATAGAGGCCATGCAGAAAGACACCTTCTGTGACGCTGAGGAGCACAAACACACCCGCAGGCAGCTGGAGGACGTCCGCCTGGACGGCAACCCCATCAACCTCAGCCTCTTCCCCAGTGCCTACTTCTGCCTGCCTCGGCTCCCCATAGGGCGCTTCACCTAGCTCTGACCCCTTCCACTCCCCCAGGTAAGAGCCCTCAAGGACCACCAAGGCACGGCTCCCCAGCCATAGATCCCAGTCCCCTATCTCTAGACTGTGGTCTTTAGTCCAGACAGTAATCATGATCCAGTTGCAAAAATCACTCCTCCCCACCACACACACATGCACTAAAACACACACACGCTCACACACACACACACACACTGAAGTGTCCTTCAGTAGCCACATTTGAGTGTCTCCATCCTCTTTCCTTAACACCTTATGGCTCCTGACTCAGAGAATAGCGATGTCTGCAGCAAAGCTCTTTTGCATACTCCCCATCCCACACAGAACATCAGGAAAACCATGAAAGAGGAAGAGGAGGAAGAGAGAGAGAAGAGGGAAGGTGGCGAGACACGGGGGATGGACGGGAAAGAGGAAGGGGTGCGGCAGGAAGAGGAGAGAAGCAGTGGTGTGCTGGAGCCGGCTATTACTACTAGGCTTGCAGGAGCTGATGATTCAATTATCCAAAATGCTGCAAGTCAGTTGTTAAATGCAGCCATTATGAAAAATTAAAGTATATCGGCTTGCCATTAAATAAATTATATTAAAAACAAATGTAATAAATACTCAAAACTCATCACTTCTCAATTAGTTTACTATATTTTACTATTAGCCATGCTCTTGAAGTTATTTATGTCCATGGTGTCTGTATGGTAGAAATTCTATATAATGGGTATCTCTTCCCAACTCCTTTTTCAGTGACATCACATTGGTAGTTTGACCTTGGCCAGGTGGGAGAATTTACATCACAGAAATCAGTAAATGCTACAAATCAGGATTTTTTTTCTTTTTTTGAGAGCTGCTTGTTAAACGTTTGCCAGCACACCACTGAGGAGAAAGAATATCTATTTAAACTGGCTTTCTCCGATCCCCACACCGCCCCACTGGGGGTGAGGTAGGGTCTCTATGGGGCCTCCCTTAATTTCTTGCTCTTTCTAGGCCAGGGCTGCCTGTTAGATTTGAGAGCAGCCATTCATAAGGACGGAGAACTGACATGAATGTGCACCTGGATGTCCTCCTTGTCAACCCATTCCCTGGCTCACTGGCCAGTCTCTGAGCGTGGCTCAGCCCGCTGGTGGCCTCCCGGTTTCCAGCCGTCCCATGCGCTCCTGCATGTTCAACCACCAGAGGGCAGCCTTGTGCAAAGACAAATAAATACAGCAATTGCTCACCTGCAGCCTTTTGGATCCTGGGCGGGGCCTGCTGTGCTGGGAGGATGGAAGAAGGGTGACTATTGTCCTGTTCGTTGAATTATAAGGGAGGGGAGATGCCACCCTTCCCCTGCTTCTTAGAAGGAGACATTGGGCAAGGGGCATGTAACGGATGGGTGCTTGGCATAAGGTGTTGACGGAGGCATGTGAGGGGGTGAGGCTGGCAATTCATTTATTCATCCAGCAAGGATTTCATGGTGCACCTACCTACTACGTGCCAGACACTATGTTACTCGCTGTGAAACAGAAACAGATTCCTTTTTCTTGTGGCGCTTAGAATCTAGCACAGAAGATAGGTGTTAAACTGATCATCACACAAACAGCCACACTGTCCAACTCATGATAAGTGCCATAAAGAGAACTGACAGAATGCTATGGGCGCTTACAAGAGGCGCACCAAGGCCAAGGGTCTGGAAGACCTCCTTGCAGAACTGACGTCCCAGCTGGAACCCTCAGAGGGGAAGGAGTAGGAGTTAGCCAGGCAGTGGGTTGCCAAGGCAACCACTTAAGGTCCCAGGTGGCCCCAAGTCTGGAGGGATGTGTGTTTCTTGTGGTCCACATTGAAGGGAACCCACTTATCTGCCTCCCCACCTCTGTGTCACACCTCACAGAGTACTTTGGATCTTCACGACAGTCCTGTAAGCAGACAAGTCAGGAATTATTGTTCACATTCTTCAGAGGAAGAAATGGAGAACTAGACAAGATAAATCACTTACCCCAGCTCATGCGGCTGACTTAGGCTTGGATCGAGACTCGGCATGCCGGCTACAATGTGCCAGTGGGGAATCTTGAAGATGGTGAGAGGTGTCTTCTGTCCTAGAGATCTAAGGATTCCAGAGCACCTCGCTCCAGGAGGACAGGGGAGCCAGCAGCTCCTTGCCTTGCTAAACGGTAGAGCTCTCCCTGGCCCATCCTCTTCCTCTTCCTGTCTCCCAAGGAGTTTGTCAGAGTAGAATCTCATGTGTGTATATGTGTGCCTGTCTGTCTGTCTGTCTCTGTTTCATCCACAGTCCTATTCCCTTCCATATCCTGTTTACTGGATTATGACAAGGCTAGGGCAGTCAACAGTTGAAAGCCTCAAGATCCCCAACTGCAAAAAACCCTGGGCTGAAGGAATCCAATGAAAAGGAAAAACAAACAAAAACAAAAACAAAAAAACGTGTAAAGGATACTTTCCAGACCTGGGGCTCCTGGGTGCTAGAAGCCACATCATATACCCAAATGCCCCGTGGTTAATCTGTGCTGAGTGCAGAAAGTCATCCGGCCCCTGCTCTCTTGCGGGAGCAGGGGACTAACAATTCCTGGACTCCTGGAGTACACCAGACACTGTGATAGGAGCTTTTATATACATCGACTTTTTAATCCCAGCGACAACCCTAGATTGTAGGGTCGTTCAACTCCATACTGGGGATGAGGAACTGGGCTTCTGAAATGGAAACAGCCCAAATTCAAACAGCTGATAGCGGCAGAGGCAGGATTCAAACCCAGGTTCATCCAGCGAGAGTCCGAAGTCCTGCTCTTATACCACACTCCAATGTAGGCTCCACTCACGCCAGTCAGAGGAGGCAGGCTCCCGACAGCTTCTTCCCTGGGGCTGTGGGTAGGATTTCCCCAAGGGCGGCCGCCTCTGCAGCTGTCTCCTGACTAATCCCCAGTTTTTGGCTAGGGAAGCCCAAGGAATAGAAAGAATGCCCTTGTTGGCCGGCTCCCTGAAGAAATTCTAAACAGAGCATCTGTCCCTGCGCCCCAGGGAGGTGGGGGTGGTATCCAACTCGGTTCCCAGCAGCTGTTCCGTCTTGATCTTGATGTGAAGGAGCTGGGGCTCCTAATTCTCAGGGACCCGAGGAGTCAGGGTCAGGCAACTGGTAGGAAAGCAGAGAGAACCCTGTACCCGGAGCGACGCCCTCCTGTCCTGCAGAATGGTAACGATGGTGATAGATGCCAGCCAGCCCGAGAGGAAAAGAGGAACGGAGGGCAGAGGAGGAGGCCGTGGGGTCCCGTCAGGCATGGCAACCAGCTGGACGGCCTCTCTGCCAACATGCCAGCAGTCCTGGGTTTGCTTAAAGTCCGCCTCCTCCAAGAGCCAAACTTTCCTAACCTAACTCGTCTAGGCCCTTCATGGCCCATCACTACCTGTGTTTGACCTTGACACTGGCACTTGCTCTCAAGAAGGTCGCTGGTGTAGTTCCTGCCACCTGTAGGAAGGGGAGGACCTCTCTCCTCTGGGGCACCCCATGGCCTTCAGGAAAGTTCTAGCTCTGGGAGGAAAGCCCTAACCTGTTCTGTATCAGTGGGAGAAGGTAGAGGGGGGAGGCCAGGGGCTCTCTTCTCTGCAACAGAGAAAGGACGAGTTTGCAGTGACCACCCCCTATACCTGCCCCATCCTCAGCCCCACGGTCCCTGGTTTCCCTGAAGGTCACCCACCAAGGCCCAGGGCAGGAGGAGGGAATGGAGGGTGGGAGGGGCTGCTGCTAAATGCGCTTTAGGAGGCAGGGAGCGTTTCCTCACCCTGACCTTGCCTGGACTCAGTCCCTGCTTCCTTTTGCCTTTAGTCTCCTGCCAGGGAATAGTAACCTCCTGCATTGATGCTGTATGTTTGCACTTTACAAAGCTCTTTTACATATGGGATCTAATTTGATAGTCCCAACTGCTCTGTAAGAAATAAAGTATTATCCCTACTCTACTGATAGGAAACGGGAGGCTAAGTGCTTTGTCCAAGAGAAAGATGACTTAACACACACGATGTATAACACAAAAACAAGGGGGGTGGGGGTGGGGCTGCAGAGAAAGCCATCATTTCTTGGGAATTCCTGTAGCAGAAATGAGAAATCCCATCTTCTCCAGCTCCTAGAGCAGTGGATTCGGGCCCCCACTCCCCACTCCCCACTTCCCACTCCCCAAATTGCTTTGAAAAGCAAGGACTGGGGAGGGCATCCCCCAGGCTGGAACAAGGGGTGCCACCCACGAAGCCTGAGTCTGGGGCCTGCAGCAGCAGGATGGGGGCCTGCATTCTCAGGGAGCACATGAGATAATGAAGGATCTCATCTCAGGAAAGCCCCAGGGCTCAAGGACACATGCCCCTCCTCTCTGCCTCACCCCCACATGCCCATATCTTTGTCCTTCTAGCTCTGGCCAGGACAGAGGCAGACAGACATGAGGTGGCCACAGCCCTGCCCACCCCCTCCCTGTCTAGATCTCTCCCAGCTTTCTCCTTCCTCCTCTCTGCCCCTCCCTCTCCCCCTCACTAGACACCAGCTCAGTTTTGCCTTTCGTCTCTCTCAAGGTCGTCTCTGGGCCCAGCCAGCAGACTTCACATTCCCCAGCAGCCACCATCTCGCACGCCTCCCTCCCTTGGTCACCAGCAGCTTGGATGAGGGTCTCCACGTGGAGGGAGGATCCCTGCTGCTTTCCACAGCTCCCATGTCTCCCTTGTCCCTGTCCCCCAACCCCATGACAAAGAATCCAGGGAACCACTGCCTTGCTACAATAAAATTCCCCATGCTCAGGCCTCCTTCTTGACCTCAGTCCAGCCTGTGCAGTCCTTTCACACATGGCCAAACCCATGGCCCTGGGCTTGCATGTGCACACCCTCCCGAACATGCACAGACAGAACACCCGCTCCTCTGCTTCCTGCCCGCTGCACCAGAGCAAACAGCGTTTAGCCTCCTCCTGGCACCGGTGGTTCAGTCCTGTCTACCAGAATTCTTTTCTCTGGCATGTGTCAAACATTGGCTTCAGACACAGGAGGGAGTGGCAGCACTTCATGCTGCGGCCTCCTGCAAAGGAGCTGTGACACAGGGGAGTGAGCACTGGAGTGAGGGTCTGAAGACCTGAGTTTGACCACTCTGTGCCCTGACTCCCTGGGTGACATGCGGCAAATCACTGCAGCTCTTTACTCTGTCCCCTGCCTTCCCCTTGGAGCTCCCTCAGTTCAATTCTGGTTGCTTGAAGCATATCCAATCCCGAGGGGTGTGGTGCCCTTCTCCAACCCATCTCATTTCTAGTGAAAGAAATAAGACTGAAGCCTCTCCTACTGTTCCCTACAGCACAGACCAGCAGTGACAAAGAGGTATCAAATGTTAAAGGAAAACAGAAGGAAGGAAGCTCAGAAAATACAGACACACAGACTGAGTCTAGTCTCCCAAGTCAAGGTTTCTGATCCCAAATCAACTGCACCTTGGTGCTAAGGCTGGCTTAGCTTCAGGCCTTCCTGACCCTTTTCTGGTCCATGCAGGAGATGGAACAACCCAATCTCCCCACACCCATTCTGACCCATCGAGTCTCAAGCGAGGTGGTCCCATCTCCAGAGGGGCCCCCTGCATCCCAGGACAGGCTCCTGGACCCAGCTCCTGTGAGAGCAGCAACCTCTCTTGGGGAATCTAAGAAATCCCTCAAGGAGCCATGTCCTCTTGTCCTTGAAGACAGGCAAGTTGGTGGTTTTTAACCTCAGGGACAAGCAATGGGAGATGAGCTTCTGGCCTTGGGGAAGTACTGGGGTGGGGTGGGGGGTGGAGAATGAGTGGGCAGAGGAGAGCCGGGGATCACTGGCAGCATGAGGTCCTCGGCTCTGGATAATCCTGAAAAATACCAGCCCAGAAAGATGCAAACAGCTTCCATGCTGGGAATGTTCTACAAAATAGGAAGGTGTTAAGCCCAGAAGTTTCAAGCTAAAGCACCCTGCAGAGGAGAAAAAAAAAAATGTAGTCTTCTAGGACTCAGCTGTGTACTTGGATTGCAATCATCTTGCAATATAGATGCTGCCCCTTTGAAGAAGTCAGTCTGAAAATAGGGTCCTTCTTAAAATCAGCAGATGTCCTCACATCATTCCTGCAGAGATTATGGGAGGTAGAGAAAGATAGGAAGCTGGCAGAAATTCAATATTCCAAAGGACCTGAGAGTCCTCAGACCTTCGGTCCGTGCCCCTGTGTCCAGGCAGGCCTCTACCTAGTGCAAGTGGTGATCGCCTCTGGTTTAAGCCAAGGCCAGAGGTCCAGGTTGCAGAAAGCTAGCCAGCCATCATTTGTAGGGCACTGTGCTGGGCCTGCTGCTAGCCCTTTGTTTGCGTGCATGCATCATCATGGTTATTCCTACAGTAACTTGATGTGGGCATGACCCCGATTCTTTAGAAGAATTCAGGAGGTTAAGTTCCTGGCCCAAGGTCACACAGCGAGGAAGAAGAAGAATGGAAGTCAAAACTCGGCCTGACTAGGACCCCTCTGGCCCTCCTGGATTGGTCCTGGGTTTCTGATGCACCTGCTGAATCTCATCTCACACTTCCTGTGGGAGCACTGCTCATAGAACACAGCCAGCAAGCCCTGTGCCAGGCCAGCTCCCCAGCACAGCAGGGGGGTGGGGTGCTGCTACAGAAAACTTGACCATAAATGGCTCCTTTTCTCCCTTCCCTCTTTTAATATCCCCAGATGGTAGCACCCACACACCTGGATTTCTCCTGCAAACCTCTCTGATCTAGATCTCCCTTCCCATACCCCCCTCCCTTCCTATCTATTGTCTCTGAGCCCAACTTCTTGGCTCCTGAGCTCTTATTCACCAATTTCTTTCCGCTTCTTTACCCTGAATACAATAAGCTCCTTCCTGCTTGTTGGTAAACAGAGTCACAACAAGCCTGAGTAGGGTGTGTTCCAGGTCAGGTTTGAGCTCCTGAGGGAGCCTCTCTCACTACAGTCTCTTCCTAATGGGGACATGAACTTCCATGAATGTGGCCTGGCCCACCCCTGCCTGTCTGCTGTACCCCCTCTATTCTTGTGCACTGCAGTTTGGGGGGTAAGTGGGTACGGCACCAAACTTACTGCCCCCTTCCTTCCTTGGAGTCCAGTAACTGCCCACTCATCTCCTGTTTGAAACACTGGAAGAGGAGGGGGAAGGAGAAAGAGAGAGAGAGTGTGTGTGTGTGCATGTGTGTATGTGTGTGTGTGTGTGTGTGTGTGTGTGTGGTGTGTTTGCAACCATCACCATACAAGTTCCCACCACTCCGCTCTGAGAGTGAGGTCTGGTGGGTAGGTGGGTGGTATTTTCCAAGTAACCTATAAGACAGCCTGTAGAGACACAGTAATAAATGAGACAGAAACTTCAACGCCCTACCCCAAACAGACCAGGTAGCCACAGCTCCCACATCTTCAGGCTGATGGGGATCTCCTACTTCTGGGACAGAGCTGGTCCTCAGTCTCCCTTGGATCCCAAGTCTCAGTTTTCTGAACCGGGCAGAGAAGGAACCCCAGAGTCCGCAAGGCCCCTTCTCCAAAAAGATTTGCATAGATCCCGGCCCTGCCTCAACTTTAACCATCTCTAGTGTTCTTCATTGATTTCTTTGAACAAATCTTTATTGTCAAGTACCGGGGAAGTTATAATAATAATGACAAAGTACCTGGTCTCAGTGGGGGGTGGGAGATGGGTAGACTGGGCAGTAACAGAGTTTATTAACAGAACAATAAACAATAAAAGATAAACAATAGAATTCAGACAGGACAGATGCTGGAAGGTAATATGGCCCAGATGGGTGATGGAGGCTGGTGACAGCACATAAGGTGGTCAAGGAAGGCCTCTCGGGGATGGTGACGGCTGAGCCAGGCTCTCCATGATGGAAAGTCAGCAGCCAGCAAAATGTGGGGGTATGCTTTCCAGGCAGGCGGAATAGAAGGTGCAAAGGCCCTGAGCAGGAACAAACGTGGCGGTTCCGAGGAGGAGAGAGCAGGCCCGTGGGAGCAGCCAGAGCTGGGTTGGAAGTGGGGTTGGAGAAGCCGGGGGGCCCTGAATGTAAAGGTCTCGTAGCATTTTATTGTAAGCGCAATGGATCCTTCTCTGACGAACACAAACACCCTCACCCCTTCTTTCCCTGTTAGTCATGATAAAAACACAAGGCAGGAGGGAAAGTGAGCGTGATTCACAAACTGGGGGGTGACGGCGACCAGAGCAAGTGCCACCTTTTAAGGAGGAAGGATCTGATGAGTGGCTACCAGGCCTGGGCAGGGTAATAGGTAGAAATGGCGAACTGAGGGGGAGGAAGAAGGGAGATCCCAGGAGCTGGGAGTCGGGGGCTGAGAGCGGGGAAACCCTGCTGGGCCGGAGCTCAGAGAGCAGGGGGCATGTGAGCGCTTCCAGGGGTGTGAGGCTTTCGTGAGAGAGGGGGAAAGTGTTTCAAGGTGGTCTGGCTGGGTTTAATGCAGGCGAATTTCCCCTCAGTCACCCTCCAAGAAGACTCAGTTAAGAGCCTCACTGTGTCTCCACACATGTCGGTTGTTTTTGGATATGCCTCTAGCTTAGGATGTGCCTCACGGTAGAAACAGGAAGGCCTTGTTTTATTTGGGGTCTGGGGAAGCAGAGACCCCTGTTCTGAGCTGCACTGTGGAGACTGGAATGGAGGTGGAAGAGGTCGTGGCCTTACTCGACACTGACCTGCTGTGTGGCCTCAGGCAAGCCCCTTCTGTCTCCCTCCTCTGGCCATGAGAACATTGGGTTCCGTGGATCGAAGGTGCACACAGTCTGAGACTCCGTGATTCTATGCATTCTTTTGTTTTCGTAACAGAAGGGATATTCAGAGACATGAGAAGATGGGGCTCAGAGACCAGCTGCGCATCCTCAGAGCAAGCCCGCCAGCCGGCCTCCCTGGATGGCCTCCCGGGATGAGGAACGAGTTGCCTAAGCACTGTGGCATGCCACTCTGCTCCCTGACACCCACACACTGCTCAGGCCCGGCCAGCTCAAAGGAAGCGCCCCTTATGGGCTCTCAGAAGCCTCCATAAGCTGCCATGTAATGCTGCCAGGCCAGGGCTGGTGCAGCCCCCAGGAAGGTAGAGAAAGGGACCAAGGGACCATGTAAACACTTCCTCAGGGAAGGAGTCTGTGACCTCGGGGGATGAAATGTCCCCCTGGAAAGTGGAAGGGCCCCTTCCTCTTCCGGAGAGGCCCTGGGGTGACTGCAGCCCTCAGAGAGCAGAGGCTGCAATCCCTCCGTCCCCTCTCAGCCTACGGCTGGGCCTGTGGCTGTGGGGCCTGCGGCTGCGGGGCCTGTGGCTGCGGGGTCTGTGGCTGCGGCTGCGGGGCCTGCGGCTGCGGGGCCTGTGGCT
>NW_007733350.1:26593-38204 GCF_000696425.1 Galeopterus variegatus | reverse complement strand
GGGGCCTGCGGCTGCGGGGCCTGCGGCTGTGGGGCCTGTGGCTGCGGGGCCTGTGGCTGCGGAGCCTGTGGCTGCGGGGCCTGTGGCTAGCTTTCTCAACACACCGCCTGCTTTCTCATGCACGGTAAACGCTGCCCCACAGAACCTGCTGAGCTTTCCGCCACATTAGCAATCAGCGCACAGCACAAGAGCTCCCTGTCCCCCTCCTCCCCCGCCACCTGTCTCTCTCCTCTCCCGTTTCTCTCCCCCCCTCCGCCTTCCTTTACCTACCCCTCTGCCTCCTCACCACCTATCCGAGTCACCGCCACCTCCTGGGGAGCTGAGAGGGTTTCTCATCAAATCAGCCTTCGTCATAAGGAAAACAGATTTATTTTCCTCACTCTGAGAAGGTGCTGACAGGAGCAGCGAGGGAAAGGGCGTTCTGTATGTTCTAAGCTTTCCTTCCCTGGTGGCTGGAGCTGGCACTGTTTCCTAATTTACCTCGAATGCTGCTGCTCTCTGGTACCCACCCTTTTAACCCATACCTGGGAGCCTTTGCCCACCGGACCCGTCCGCTGCTGTCCTTCCTTCCTTCGTTTCATTTCACTCAGTCAGTGGTTTAGAGTCATTGCTTTTCTGTGCCAAGGCCTTTAGGTGCTGGGGATGTGAGCCACTTTGGGGAGGGGTGCGCAGATACGTGAGTAAACCACTAGAATACAAAGCCATAACCACAGGGACAGGCAGCCCCAAGGCGGAGCAGCCAATTCATGGGGGCAGACATCAAGGAAGGCCACCTGCAGACAGGGACGCTACAGCAGGAGACCCTGGGCTGAGAGGGAACTCACAGGGAGCAGGGCGGGTGGAGGAGGCCCTCTAGGCCCAGGGCTGCAGAGCCAAGTGACCTCAGCACGAAGGACTGCAGGTGCAGGGTGTGGCTGCTGCACAGGGTGTGTGGCTGGGGAGGGTGTCAGAAGAGTCGGGTGGGTATTTGAGAAGTTCTGTGAAAGGTGATTTTGAAGGGGACAAGCCTGGAGTCTGAGTAGCTGGTTAGGAGGCTGATGCCATGAGAATTAGCAGAAAGATGTGAGTTGTGGGTGGAAACAGTGCTAGCAGGGGCACGGGAGAAGGGGCAGGAGGCATCCAAGGAACCATCCACCTAAGAGCCTGAAATAGTTTCCTGGATGAGGGACTCCTCAGCAGAGGGGACAGCTGGCTCCAGGGGAGGGCATGAGAGGACTAACCGAGCACACCTGCATGTGGGCAGGTGAGAAAGGCAGAGACAGGCAGGGGCAGGGAGGGCGCTGGCCGGGGGTGGACCTGGGGATGCCACGGGGGCCTGCAGGTGGCAGAGAGAGCAGGGGCGAGAGCAGCTAAAGGAGAGACTCGTGGCCCCGAGGAAGGAAGGGAAGGGGCGGAGGGTGAAGAAGGATCAGAGCAGAGTGCTGCAAATTGCTCTGGGGACCTGCTGCCTTCAGAGGCTGAGGACCACCTCTCCTGCACATCTCCTGGGTCTCCTGGAGGTGAACCACTCTTCCTTCCACAGCCCATCATTGGGCACAAGGTGGCTCAATACTGAGCACCCGCTAGGTGTGGCTGGCCGGGCTCCAGCAGACAGAAGAGGCACAGCCCTCACACTGAGGGCTCCTGATCTAGGCGGGAGGGTGTGCACAAAACCCCCCTATTAAAAAAGCAGCCAATAAGTAGTATCGATACAGGAGTGCACCTATTGTCAACTGAACAAGTGCTGAAGGGATGCCAGAGAGAAGAAGCCGACTCAGGGAAGGAAGGCCCTGGAGCATGGGGACTGACTGGGGTGTGACATCCATAATTCATAGCCAATCAATCCTGGGGGCCCAGTGCTCTGACCCTTTTGGAAACCACTCACTTCTCTGACAGCTGAGCCCTGCTCCTTGGAGGCCTAGGGCAGGAAGGTGTCTCTGCGAGATGTGCTCTGGGGCCCCGCAGCCAGCATGACGGATGAGGAGGCAGGAGCTGCTCGGAGCAGCTGAGGCCGGTGGGCTGAGCAGGAAGAGAAATATGATGGCAAAGCAATTCAGAAAAAAGAGGCTCTCGGGGCTGGATGGTGGCAGGGAGCTGGAACCCTCTCAAATCCTCTCACCTGACTCTCCAACTAGATCCTCAGTTCTGTGACACAGATGACACAGAGAGGTTGGGGACAGCAGAGAGGGGCAGGTGAAAGCTCAAGGGTCCACAGGGTATACGTGAGTAAACCACTAGAATACAAAGCCATAACCACAGGGACAGGCAGCCCCAAGGCGGAGCAGCCAATTCATGGGGGCAGACATCAAGGAAGGCCACCTGCAGACAGGGACGCTACAGCAGGAGACCCTGGGCTGAGAGGGAACTCACAGGGAGCAGGGCGGGTGGAGGAGGCCCTCTAGGCCCAGGGCTGCAGAGCCAAGTGACCTCAGCACGAAGGACTGCAGGTGCAGGGTGTGGCTGCTGCACAGGGTGTGTGGCTGGGGAGGGTGTCAGAAGAGTCGGGTGGGTATTTGAGAAGTTCTGTGAAAGGTGATTTTGAAGGGGACAAGCCTGGAGTCTGAGTAGCTGGTTAGGAGGCTGATGCCATGAGAATTAGCAGAAAGATTGTGATGCACTGAGGGTGGCTTGTCCAGCAGCCAAGCCCTGTTCCCTGTCCCAGTGCCCCAGTGCCCCAGAAATGGGCTCAGCCCCAGATTCTCCTGGCACAGATCAAGCCACCATCCAACCTCACTCCTTCAGACATAGGAGACACTGGATCCAGCAGCCAGCAGAGGGAAAGGGACATCTCCTGTGATTCAATTTGATCAGGACCCCATCACAGGGACCAAGCTAGAGTAGAACTGCAGCCGAGCTCTCCAGGAGCTGCACCCTGCCGTTTAAGCTGCCTGGCAGGCCCAGAAGTCATACGTGTGATGGATGAGGCCTCAGCCCACTCCTCCCTGAGCCCTTGAATTCCACTTGCCCAGGCCCCAGGCTGCACGGCATCCCTTCCGTGTGCACACAGGACACTGGGGAAGCTGGAGGGTGACTACTGTTCTCTCACTCCCTGTCAGCTGCTGGGGTGGGGAGGAGGGGAACAAAGAAGTGTGTCCCAGACCCTCCCCCAGGAAAGGTTCCTTACCAGCAGACCTCTACACACCCCCCCCAGTGCCATCAGAACAGCCCAGGAACAGCAGACGTGTGTGGCAACGGGGACAGCAGGGGATGTGTCCCAGACCCTCCCCCAGGAAAGGTTCCTTACCAGCAGACCTCTACACACACACCCCAGTGCCATCAGAACAGCCCAGGAACAGCAGACGTGTGTGGCAACGGGGACAGCAGGGGAGCAACTAACAAAGACCCTCTGTGCTGGAATCCCAACTGGAGGGGGCAGAACCATGAGGCAGTTCTCTGACGCATTTCCAAGTGTCACCGGGGAAGCTCACAAGGCTCATTATCATAACCAAGATCACAGCTCGGGCCCCTTTCATTTCTGCGGTATCAGCTTGCTGTGACCCATTCACCAAGGCTCAGGGCATATTAGGAGCCATTGGGGTTACGTGGGTCCAGATATGTCACTCCTAGGGAGTGGGAAGCAGGTGTCACAGGTGAGGGCAAGGTGACCCCACAGCAACACTACAGCTCCAGCCAGCACCAGGCCTCCCAGGTGCTAACTCCTAGGCCTATCACATCCCCCAAGATGTTACAGCTAGAAGGACACACGTTAGATAGACAGAGGAAAGGGAAATAGGGAACTAGGGTCTATGGAGTACCCACCATGTCATTTGATCCATACCTTCAATCAGGTGCCATCTCCATGTTACAGATAAGAGAAACCTAAGGCTCAGGAGGGTGGCAAGCTTTGTGATATAACACACAGCTCATCAGCAGGGTCCAGCCCGATCCCACCCAGCTGCTTCCTCCTAGAGAGGGATGCAGACTCACCAGAGTATGGTTGAGCGTCTGCATGTGGGGGTGCGGGCAGGGGAGTGATGGAGAAGCAGGGCGAGACTTGGCCGAGTTGGTTGGGCTGGGGGTGCTTCGGCCTGAACTGCAGAGGCTGTGAGCCACACACAGGGTGGGGAGGGGACTCAGAAGCCTCTGGGCTGGGGAGTCAGCCTAGGGCACATTCGCTGTTCTCTGAAATATCCCAGAGGAGCTAGTACATTGGGGGAAGACAGAGAAAGAGGCACAAACCAATTTTAAAAAAGAAAAAAGGCTGGTTCTAATGCCAGAGGGGACTGGCCTTGGGGATGAGACTCAGTGGGGAGGACTGAACAGAGGCTGAGGCTGCACCCACAGGAGCCAGAGGGAGACATGGGCAATGCTGTCGGAGGCACAGGAGCCAGTCTGCCAACGTGATCTCAGAGATGGCAGCACCACCTGCCATTGCATCAGACCCTGAGGTGACTCATAGGAGGCAGGGAAAGGAGGGAGGAGAAGGAAGCCAAGGAGACAGGGAGGAGAGTTGGGGAGTCCTCGGTGCACCCTGTGGAGGAAAGGGGCACCCCTCCCAGGAGCGTATTTGTGTGTGGGGTGTCCAGAGGAACCTCCATTCATCCTGCCTTCTCTTGGAAAGTCAGAAGAGTGCTAGAGCATCAGCCACAGGATTTCTAAGATGTTTTCCAGTACAAACATACAGCGGTAATGTGCCTGGGATATCAGCTGTCCTGGACCCTGTGGCACGAGCAGGCAGGTGGGTCCCCACCTGGACCCAGAATTGGACAGCGTCAACCGCAAAAGCCTGCAATTGTCTTAACTGTTAACACGTAATCCACTTCATAGTTTCAGAAGAACTGAGAAATATTCACATTGTACACCTTGTGTTTGTGGGTGTATGATATTCATTCTCATAAAGTTCAATATTTTTGATTTATTACATTTTCACCTGACTTTTATTGGCCACTCTTCCCTTCTGCTCTTGCTGTAATAGCTCACGTGAACATGACTCCCACAAACTCAGCCAGGAGACACAATAGCATCCTGCGCAGTGGGGGACTGCCAGGCACCAGCCAGCAGCAGGACCCCGGGACCACAAGTGCCTCCCTGCCCCTGGCAGTAATGGGAAAGACCTTTAGGCAGCCAGTAGCCTTACCCTCGGCGCACCAATGGAGAAGGGACCTGGAGGGCACATGGGGAGCCAGAGCTGACCACAGAACTTCCCCCAGTCCAGGGCCATTGCAGGACTCCAGAGCCCTGGCAGGTGGCTGTCACACCGGACAGGCTTAGTTCGCCTATGTGATGAGTCTAAAGCTCAACTGAGGTCCTCAGAACCTGCATAGCACAGGGTTGGGCAGTGCAGGACTGACATCTGCACAGGTCGGGAAGATTCTACCACCAATGATCTGTGAAATGGAATTTTTCTCACCTACAAAAGTATTAAGACCTGGGTCCAATCCCAGCTCTGCCCCGTCCCAGCTGAGTGACCTTGGGCAAGTAACATTGATTCTCTAAGTCACTGTTTCCTCTGAGAAACGGGCTTAATAATGTGCCATTGGAAAGGTTGATGTGAGGATTAAAGGAGACAGAGTGAGCAAAGCTCCTAGTGTCATGGTCACAATCCAGCTAGGCTGTCCCCCCTCCCCGCATCACTGCTCCTCACCTAGCTCCATAGACACCCAAATATATTCAATTCGCCCCTAGCACCAACTGGTGGGAGTGTGTGGTGAGGACGCTGGGTGGCCCAGGAGGGGGCAGGGAAGCAAGTCCTCTCTGGTTAGGGGAGGAAGGTTGGTGGTGTCCCCAGCAGAGCAAGTCCCCAGCCATGCCCCAGCTGGAAAAAACTGCCAGTCAGCCTCTGGGAGGGAAGCCCAAGGTGGTGCCATTCCCCTCTCTGTCCCCCACTTCCCTGCCACCAGACAGAGGCAGAATGTTTCTGGGTTAAGTGCTCTATATGACTCTGGAACCCTGGGGACCTTGCCTGCCTGGCTGAAAATGTCCTAATGCCCAGCTCTGCACCTGTCCTGGGGCCCTTGGAGACTTGTGTTACCAACAATAGCTTCAAATCCCTGATTAAAATGCTGCGGCAGGGAGAATCAATAACCATTGGCAGCTGAGCCTCTAATAAGTATAATAATCACCATTAAGGGAAAGAATAGGGGAGTGAGTGGGGCTGGTAATATAGTGATTATATTAATCTGCCTCCATCCCGATCTGCATCCGCCTGCTCTTGGCATGCCCTTGCCTGGAGCACGGCAGGAGGTGCAGGCGCCGCCAGCCAGCATGGGCAGCCTGGCTTCACCCTGCTCCCAGCCTCTGGGGGCTCCACACCCCCTACACCCCCTTCTTCCAGTGAGCTGCCTGGATGGGAGGAGACAAGGGAGAGAGAGGGGATGTGGAGAGAGCTCTGTGCTTGGAGACAACAGCAGGATAACAGGCTTGAGTCTGGGGTTTGGCAGTTCAGGCTGCAAGAATTTCTCACTCTGTCAGCTCCACGGGCCGATAACTTATTGAATCTCACTTCATAGAGATTTACGTCGTGCTTACCATGTGCCAGACATTGCCTTAAGCATCTGGCAACTCTAAACTCATTTAATCTTCATAATAGCCTACAAAGTAGATGTTATTTTCTTTACTTTGCAGATGAGGAAACTGAGTCACTGAGTTGTTTAAATAATTTACCCAAGGTGCCTAAACCTTAAGTGGCAGATCCAGGACTTGAACCAGGTCATCCATCTTTACTGTCTGTGCACTTAACTCCTTTCTATGCTGCTTCTGTAACCTTACGCCTGGCACACCGTAGGTGCTCAATAAACAGTGTTGACAGTCTGGAGCACGAAGCTGCACCAGTGTCCTACCTCCTCATGCCCTCAACCCCAGTCCCTCCAAATTGGGACATTTAGCACTACCCACACTTCTTGTGTTTAACCCCCCCTTCCAGAGTCTAAGGATGTTTTAAAACGTTTTTCTAGTAAGCACTGGCAAGCATGAAAGAGGCCCTGGCCTGCAGGAGAGCACCCTTCATCTCTTCCCGACTGTGGCTAAGTGTTACACATGGACCATGTCCTCCTCATGGCTGTGAGGACAGGACACCAACCCAGAAGCCCCTCAGAGTGCCTCTCTGGGGATGTACTTGCTTGGCTGTTCCACATGTCTCATCTGCTCTTAAAAGCCTAAAAATAAGTGAGCTGATTTACTCAGCCACCACCTTCCAGAGGAGTTTTCTTGGGTATGGGGGCAATACAGGGGGTTCATTCACCTGGGACCTACCCACCTCTCCATCAGAGAAACCCATCCCCAACGTGCAAAATCAAGGCACCTGAGACATCAGTTTGTATTCTCTTAGAAAGGTTGATAGGTTTTCCTAGAACTGCAAGTCCCCCGGTGCAGATCAACATTGAGGAGAAAATGTGTCAGGGTCCAGGTCTGCCTTGGCTGTCTCACTGTGTGTCCTGTACCTAACACGCCGCCTGCTACATAAATATTTTTTTCATGATATGAATGAATAAATGAATGAAAGAATGAAAGTTCTCCTTAGTCTCATTTATTATTTCATATTCCAGACTCAAAACAAGGTCCATTTAAATGAATTGGGTTTCAGAAAAGAGAATTTTTAATGTCTTTTTAGTCTTCTTCAATGCATTATTATTTTTTAATTGTATAAAATATACATAACATAAAATTTACCATTTTAATCATTTTTAGCCATTCTACTTTCTGTCCCTATGAATTTGACTACCCCAGGTACCTCATCAGTTTGAGGAAGTAGCTCTGTCACAATTTAGTTAATTATTCTCTTAGGGTTGATTGTATGGTTTGTTTCCAATCTTTCCCTATTTTCAGTATTGCAGCAACAAATATATTTATGCAACAAGTTTTTTGTGTATTTAGGATTAATTCCTTGGGATTTCTGACAGAATCAAGAATAACTGGGAAAAAAATAACTTGAACATTTTTAGGTTTTTGATACATATTGTCAGTTAGCTATCCTGAAGGATTCCAACAGTTTATGTATTACATCTAAAATATTATACTAGCAATGTATAAATATGCCCGTTTCTCCAAGTTCTTAATACTATTGGATTTTTTTTAATGCATCGGTAACTTGTTAGGCAGAAATCTATACATCATTGTTAGACTGAAATTTACATCTAAAATATTATACTAGCAATGTATAAATATGCCCGTTTCTCCAAGTTCTTAATACTATTGGTTTTTTTTTAATGCATCGGTAACTTGTTAGGCAGAAATCTATACATCATTGTTAGACTGAAATATGTTGTAGCAACTGGAGTTTAGTAGAAAGAGTGCTGAACTTGGAATCAGATCTATTTTTGATATAGATTTTTTTTTCCTTTTTGTCTTTTTTCGTGACCGGCAACGGGATCGCAACCCTCGGTGTTGCGCCCGTACCTCGCTCAGCCAGTGAGTGGCCGGTCTGTATGTGGGATCCGAACCCTCGGCGGGAGCGCCGCTGCGCTCCCAAGCGGCTCACTGTAGCAGTGTGCCACCGGGCCGGCCGTTGATATAGATTTTTGATATTGAGCTAAATGCACCCCGAACTGAAAGGAAACCAAACAGTTGCTACCCTTTTCAAGCATTTTAACGGCTAGAAGTACGAGAAGGGAGGGAAGGAAAGAGACCAGCATTTGTATACTGGACACTGCTTTAGAGCCAGGGAGTCAAAGTCAATACGACAGCCCCTCCATCTGCTAACGATTGAACATATTTCAAAAAACAAAAACAAAAACAAACAAAAACACCTCTTTTACCAGAAAACTGAGGGTGAGAGCTATTAAATAACTTTTGCAAGGTCATACAACTCATCAATAATAATATCAACTAAAATACACAGACTGCTAGCTCCAGGCTAGACAGGTGCTAAGCCCATTATACAGATCATCTTGTTATCTCATTACTCCCCAAATCCCGATAATATTATCAACTAAAATACACAGACTGCTAGCTCCAGCTAGACAGGTGCTAAGCCCATTATACAGATCATCTTGTTATCTCATTACTCCCCAAATCCCCATGAAGCTGGTCCCATTTGGTCCCATTGTGCAGACTCCCCCCAATCAGAGACACCCACTCACTCGGGCAGCTTGCCTCTGCGGTTTCACCCCTAGGTCCACCTGTTTGCCCCGTCATCTCTGACAGCACCAGCACCCAGCACGTAGCCCCTAAAAGTCTCCCTCCCTCCGCACCGTGCTGTTTCCTCTTCTTGGAATGCCCTTCCCTGTCCCCCAGCCCTTTTCCGGCTTGGCTAATAACCCATTCATAAGGACGAGGTCAGAAATAGCCCTGACCCCACCTCGCACTGGACCTAGGTGTCCCTCTTAAGTGCTGTAGGGGATATACCTATCACAGCACCCTGTATCACCCTATATCGTAGTGGTTTACGTGTCTGTCTCCCCAGAGAGGTCTCTTTAACATCACAGTGTTGTTATCTCCGTATTCCTCACCTCGGCCCTCCTGGCACACAGTAGGCCTCAGTGTTTAGTGAAGGAATACATTCTCTACCGTTCAAACCCAGATTTGGTCCATTCCAGAGTCTGGGGCTAAGGAAATTCCAGTGAAGGTGGATGAAGCAGAATCAAGGCTGAAGCCCTGGGTTCACCTCCTGGGGACAGCTCTGGCATCTCTTGGGCCAGCCCCAACTTTCCATGCTCTACACCTTCACTTTGAGACCTGCAGGACTTCTGCTAAGGAACTTTGAGGGGCTCAGGAGGGAGGCTCTATGGAAACACAGAGCATCCAGCCTGGTGGGAGGCAGTAATTAAATTTCTCTGCTAACAAGCTCATCCCGGAACAGCCTCCCCTCCAGACTGGTCCTCTGGGAACACAGACTCTGCTGCTAGAGCCAGTTGCTGACTGGAAGTGCAGGAGGCCCAGGAAACTGCCATGCACAGGAGGAAGGAGAGCAGGGCCTGGGGGTGGGGAGCTCTTTCTGCTGCCTAGAGCCTGGGATACGCAGGCTCTCCAAGGAGGCTGAGGAAGCCCCCCGGACCACAAGCTCCCCGGCCTCCCCTCAGAAATGGGCCTGCCCTCCCACCACACCCAGCGCTCCAAACACTTGCAGGAACCCCAGCAAAGCAGGCGTACCCTACAAATATTAACGTGACTTACCGCTTGATAGTCTAGTCATCGTTGTGGAAAAAATCAGATCTCTTTTGGCATTCCTTACTCTTACTTTATCTCATGTTCAATTTTATGTTACATGGGGCAGCTGAGAAAAGCACCATGATCTTTTTAAGGCTCAGGACCTCCTGAAGCTCAGAAGAGGTGTTGAGGATGGGAGTCTACTATGGATTGAATTGTGTCCCCCAAAGTTGCGTGTATTAAACCTAACCCACACTGTGTCAGTGTTCAGAAGGTAGGAAATTCTATTATGGTAATTGTAAGGTGGGGCTTTGAAAAGGTGACTAGATTGTGAGGAACGTGGCCTAGTGAACAGATTAATCCATTGATAGTTTAATGGCGGTCATGGGCGTGGCTCCGATGACTTTATAAAGGAGAGCAAGTGAGCAGGTCAGCTCTCTTGCTCAGCCCATTCTCACCATGTGACACCCTGCTGTGAAGTGTCACAACCCGCCAATAAGGCCCTCACCAGATGTGTTCCTTGGACTTTGGACTTCCCAGACTCCAAAACTGTAAGCAATACATTTTATTTCTTTATAAATTACCCAGTTTCAGGCATTCTGTTATAAGCAACAGAAACGGACTAAAACAAAGCCCTTGGTTTTAGGAGGGGCAGATCATGGAAGACCTCCTGAAGGAAGGTGTGAACAGACAGCCTAGGTGGGTCCCAACAGGCCAGGCCGTGGTAAGGCTCCATGTGCATCTCTTCCAAGGCCTGGGATGGTGTCTCGCTCTCCCTTCCGGGACTAGATATCCAAGCCAAGGGGCATCTGGGGGCAGGGAGCTGGCCTTTGCCCAGCCACAGCTTGTGGACCGATGGCAGACATCCCATTTTTATGAGCCACTTTTCCCACTTGCCAACATTTCATCTTTGGAGAGGAAAGTTACCGGCGTGGGGGGGAGAAGGGTTGGGGAACACCTTGCTCGCCTCGCAGGATTAGTTTTCCAGTAATATGGTATATAAAGATCTGGATGAAAAATAAAAAGCAAAAACAAAACCAGCAAGCCAATTACTCTAAAGAAACTTCTCTGCAAGGAAAGGGGGAAAATCAATATTTAATTCAGACTTTATTGATTTGCAATTTGGGCACCACATTCGGCACTCGATTTTGCCCAGGTTTCCCAGTGAGAGATTATGGCTCCCTGGCAATGGCATTTAAGTGCCTAAGAGAAAGGCAGCGAGGGGAAGAGAAATAGGGGACTTTGCCCTGAGTCAACTTTCCCCAGCTGCTCTCCTCTCTGCTCCCGGCACCCCCACTTTCTGAAGACTTGGGGAGACCCAGGCTGAGCCAGGAGGGGTATGTCTGGGCCCTGCTCCTACCTCTGAGTAGAGCAGCATCCAAACCCTCCCCAAAAGAGCTGTCTGTGCTGCACACACACACGCCCTCCCACACGCACATGCACGCACATGGCACACCACACGACACCACACACACTCACACACCATAACACACCGCCCCACACGCACACTAACACAGCACATACACACACCACACTCATACACACACTCACACTCACACACACCACGCTACACACGCACTCATATACACAGCACAACACCACACACTCA
>NW_007733350.1:5792-25593 GCF_000696425.1 Galeopterus variegatus | reverse complement strand
ACGCTACACACGCACTCATATACACAGCACAACACCACACACTCACACACACCACGCTACACACGCACTCATATACACAGCACGCACACCACACACTCACACACACCACGCTACACACGCACTCATATACACAGCACGCACACCACACACTCACACACACCACGCTACACACGCACTCATATACACAGCACGCACACCACACACTCACACACACCACGCTACACACGCACTCATATACACAGCACGCACACCACACACTCACACACACCACGCTACACACGCACTCATATACACAGCACGCACACCACACACTCACACACACCACGCTACACACGCACTCATATACACAGCACGCACACCACACACTCACACACACCACGCTACACACGCACTCATATACACAGCACGCACACCACACACTCACACACACCACGCTACACACGCACTCATATACACAGCACACACACTCACACACACAGCACACATACCACGTACACACTAACACAGCACCCACCACACACACACACCACACTCTCACTATACACACACACACAGCCACCCGCCATACACACACCACACCACACACCCCCCTATAAGCACACCATACACACACAATACCACATACACAGTACACACACTAACAGCACACACACACACGCCACACACCACATACATACGCCACACTCATACCACACACACACTCACACCACATACACACCCCGCTACATCAAAATGCCCTAAGTTTTTAGAGATGCAAACTGAAGTATCTAGGGATGAAAAATCATAATATCTGTAACTTACTCTAAAGTACTTCAGGAAAAAAATGAAAAGACCAAAAAACCTCCGAAGAGAAACCTCAGAACTTTGCACAGTCCCTTCCCTTGTCATTCCTCAGGCCTTCTAGTTAATCTAATCCGTCTGTAGTCTAGCCTGCCTCCATGTTGCTGCAAACGAAGCGTGTAGCGTTCTGTTGTAACGCTGGATGGCACGGGAGCTGGCTGCTCGCCCCGCCACACCCCCAAGCAGATGGGAAGGCAGTGACTCTATGCTCAAAGAAAAATTGGATATCGCCACGAATGAGCTGCCAAGCTATCAGTCGGTCAGCCCCTCGGCAGACGCTGTGGCACAGCTGCCCTGCACAGATGCTGGGTGAGGCAGGGGTGCGTGGGGTGGGACAGGAATGGGAGGGAGATGGAGAAGTACTTTTTTTTATCACCTCAGCCTTCTCTGCCAGCAGACAGTCTAGATGGGGAAGGAAAACCCCAGCACCCAGGGTCAGAGAACTCCAAGTCAGTAATAAATGGCAGAGGCCACACTAGTGGTTCAGACAGTGACAAAAAATTTAATTAGAATAAACAATATATGAAATTCTCTCCTATCCCTTCAGGTTTATTACAATTTTCAGTGCTCTTTTACATCTGTTGCTGTAGTCAGTTCTTGTTCAGAATACTATGAAATGGTTAGGGTGGAATTATTTGTTCCCATTTTATAGATGAAGACACTGAGGCCTGGGAAGTTGTTTTAAAAACTAGCATAGAGTAGTTAGAGAGTAGATAGTGGTGGTGCTGGGACCAGGATCCGGGCCACGCCAACGCTGCTGCTCTTTCCAAGGTCTTGCTGCGTGAGAGGCCTTCCGCAGGTGCACCGCGAGCCCGATTCCTCCAGCTGCACAACCTCTGGGCTACCTCTCCAGCTTTCCTCCTCTCTCAGCTCAGCAGCAGATCCAGCCAATGTCCAACCTAGTCCACCCTTCTCAGAACTTCTCTGAAAGCTCTCAGATCTGCCTCTGAGCCCCTCCACTATGTACGGATGGGGTCAGTGCATTCGGATGGCAATGTATGGGGTGACAAGTGTCTGGATTTCAAAAGCCTAGCTTCCTACCTGGTTCCATGTGGGGGAGGTCCAGGTAGCTGTTCCACTGTGAAGCCCCAGGACCCCTTTCTGGCTCCACTGGATCCTGTGTTCTTCTCGCCTTTCCTTTCTAGCCTCTGGCGTGTGCTGGAGATTCAGTCTGCCTGCACATTCCTTGAAAAGCTGTCCCCACCTACACATCTCTTGGGGTTCCTGTTTCCCTGCTGTCCCCCAAACATGCACATAGGCATGATTTTCCTTCTTAGGAGTTTACTGCTCATCACTCAGGGAAATGGATGCGAGATAACAAAATTATCAAGCAAGGGGAAGAGACAAGCTTGTGAGCATTTATTTAGTCTTGGCTTCTCCTGTCTATAGCTCCTTTCTGAGATGGTAAGAAAAGATAGGGGCCCATTTGATTTCATCCTCTGGTTGTATTACCCCACGTGGGCTCCAAGACTCCACCACCTTCTGACTATCCCTACATTAGCAAAGGTCACAGTGATTCCTTCCCTCTTGCTGGTCCTCAAGCCTGAAAATGCAGTTAAGACGGAATAGTTCCTGCCCTTCTAGGTGATACCAGTTCATTAGCTCTCTGTCCTACCCCCAAATTCATTCGTTCTCAGCCTTTCTGCACTAGCTGTGTGGCCTGGGCCAAAGCTCCTCACCTGTCCAAGCCCCAGGTCCCTAACTGGTCAAATGGGGCCAAAAATAACTCCTCCCCAGTGTTGAGATAATGGATTTGAAAGTGCCTTGTACATTACAAAGGGCAATTCTATTGTGAGCTATTTATTATACCTAAAAAAAAAAAGAAAAAGAAAAAGAAAGATCAATGCTTTTCATTAATAGTTATAATTTCTTGAGTGCCAGCCAGGTGCTGGTTACCATATTCGGTGCTCTTTAAATATATTATTTCCAATGTTTTCAAAAACAGTACAGAAGGCATTGACCCCATTTTATAAATAAGTTGTCTAAAGCTTTCAACTAAGTGGTAGAGCTGAAATTTGATCCTAGATGTGTCTGCTTGCAGGGTATTTTTTCCCTACCCTGATCTATTTTATAAACAAACCCCTATACCACATGCATGGTTCTATTGCTGTACTTATCACATGGTTTTGTAATTTGCTTGCTTATAAGCTTCTCTCCTAGGAGACCATGAACTTATGAAGGACCGTGACTATATGTCTTGGTCATTTTTGTAGCATCAGCTCTTATCTCTGTTACTACCAAGTGATAGGCATTTATTAAGTATTTACTGACTGATTATTTGAAGGTGGCTATTCACCCAGTCTTGTTTCCTCCTCACCCTCTCCAGAGGCCCAGTGTAGGGATGGGGTGGGGGAGAACGCAGGACTAAAGAATCGAGCCAGCAAAGAGCCAGCAAGCCCTCTGCTGTTTTCTGCCTGGGGGGCTCTAAATCCACAAGCCATCCCCCAGAAACCTGCCTTTTGCCAAAGTTCTAGGAGCTCATACATATTCATAATGGGAGAAGACGCTGAGAAGAGATATTTATTTTGTTTATTAAACTGGCATCTTGGCAAATTTATAGCAGAAAATGAATAAGTCTGTTTCCTCTTGTGCGTTCACAGTCAGAGAATTGAATCGATGGCTCCTCCCAGACTGGCAGGGGCAGAAGCTATCTGAGCCATCACCTAATCAGAGCTAGCCCAGGAGACAGGGCACACATTGCTCATGGGCAGCTCCCAGGGCAAAGGCAAGCTCCGCAGAGAAAGAGATGCCCACTGGGGTTTGGGAGGCTCCGTAAATAACACTTCTCTTTTCTCTACCCAAGTGGAAAAAAAGAAGGAGAGATAGACCCAAGAATTATGAAAATGGAGATAGCAAAAAAACTATTTCAACAAAATGTTTAGATATGCTTGCTAATATCCCCTCCTCCTGGCACTGAATTTATCGCTACTTAAGAATTATCCATAATGATCAAAAACTTGGAAATAATGCAAAAAGTTGACTGCTGATCTTCTCAGCGTTATACTGAATGATTGTCGAACAGGCCCACCAAGATTTATTTCCTCCTGTAACAGAAATGAGTCTTTGCTTGACTTTTTATTGACTATGTATTTAGAGCCCAGATTCATTAACATTCATTAACATTACATGTTAAATTGTATATTTTTGTCTGGCAGAGATGCAAATGACTTCTGTTTGGTAGAAAAGATAATTGCAAAGGCTACAGTTTTATGGCACTGTAGGACATTAACTGGTTTTGCATCTAATTTAATAAACTTATTTCCTCATTTCTTTCCCAACTAACTGTATAAATCTCTGTTCACCAAATGCTCTTGAGAACCAGTTTTAACATACTGCTGGCTCCCTTGTTAATGAGTTAAACAGGTCTTTGATATATATTTATTCTATATTTGTATGAAAGTAATTTTTAACTTCTTTGAAAATTATACTTTGACCCACTTTCACCCCCCCAAACAGCAAGCCTGTTCCAAAGAGCCAGAACCTGCTCTGCTAAGCTCACCACATGGTAGAGGGAGCAGTTCAGAGTACAGATCACAAGACAGAATTCAGAAAAGACTTACCACTTATATTCAGCCTCTTCTTCAAAACTGCTAATCAGGTAAGTCATTCTCTTGGGAGGGAGTGAAATGAGTGAGGCTGGGGGTGGGGCAAGAGACCAGGAATGTTACCCTAGATAAAGCCTTTCTCATGGAAACAGGAAGAATAGAGACTGTATCCCCACCTGTCAGGGCCCAGCATGAGAAACAGTGACAAGCCCAGTGGGAAACTGGACACTTGACTGGTGGCTGATGGAGGAAGACGGGCAATCACCTTTCCTGGTGAGGTCACTAGGACCACAACTCCAAGGACAGTCAATAGCCACCAGAGCTCCATCTGCCTAGAGGGTGAGCCTTCTGTTAGCCAGGGCTGGGCAGGTACAGGGCACGAGGGCCAACTGGAGGTTCGGGAAGGGAAACAGACATTCCCGGAACTTCATCTCTCCTAGACAACTCTAACTGTATGCTTCCTCGTGTGTTACCTGGGTTACCCTCAGGTCCTGGAAACTCTAAACACGGTCTGGCCTGCTGGGGACCCAGCCTAGCCACATCTCAGGTGAGCACGGTCTTTAATTTAGACCAAGAAGAAGGCCTTAATTTAATTTCAGCATTAATCAGGAAAGGGGAAGAAAATAACACTGACTTAGGATCCTTCGTGCACTAAGTACTGGGTAGGTGCTTTTGTATATTTTATATGTTGTAATCCTCATGATAACCCCTGAGTGAGAATATACTATCTGTCAGATAAAATAAAACTAAGACCCAGAGAGGCTAAGTGACTTGTTCAAGGACACAGAGCTAGCTAATATAGACATAGGATCAGAATTTAGGTGTGGGGCCCGAAAGCCCATTCTTAACACAACATCGCCTCCTTCACGTGAGTAGTGCAACCTTTCTCACGCCAGACGGCTGCAGATGCAGGCCTGGTGGTGCCTACCCACCAGGTGACCTCAGATGACGGCCGACCTGGTTTCTCTTCCACGGGGGTCACCACCTCTGACGTCTCCTATCACTTCCGTGGAGAATGTAAAGCTAAATGTGGGCCCAGGTTGCCAATCGGTTCCCATTACAGTCTCTGTTGGAGTTGACCCCACTTCTTTCCTTGAAAGGTTCTCATACGAGCTAGCGGCAGTCACAGATCATTAAGGACTGGGAGCAGGCGGAAGGTAAGATGGCCATTGGAGAAACCACAGACCAGGCTATGTCACCTCTTTGGCTGCCGAGAGGTCTTGGGTGATGACTCCCTACTCTCTCTGCTCTTAGCTCACTGGTCCATACCTGGAGAAAAGCCTCTTCTAGGCCATTCTATCCCCTTTAGCTCAGCGGGGCTTACCACTGCTCAGCCAAGAGCCTGAGAATCTTATTGTAGCCATGGAGATAATGTGTGTACGAGAAGAGCCTATCTTTTTTGTCCCCCCTCAATCCCAATCCAGGAGGGGCCAGAAACAGAGGCAGAGACAGGGAGGATGAGTACAGAGTACAGGTTAGCATAAAAAAAGAAGCCTGTCACCCAGACCCCTGCCCAAACGGCCCCCCTGCGGCAGACCCAGCCAGGCGAGGGGTTATTTTTTAGGTTGGAAACTTTGGGGCTTGACATTTTAATTTCTAAATTGGGAAAGAGTCTCACAACTTAACATGACCCAAAAGACTTTTTACCTAGGAGTAATCAGAAAGTCATAAGACTGCATGATTTTTTGTGCAGGAGCAGAGGAGGAAATTTCCCAGCTGAAAAACATTTAAAGGGAAGTGGGAGACACTTCATGACTACAGCCCTTGAGTCCTGTGTGTACAGCGTCCAAGCCCCACTTCACATACGCTGTGATCTGTGTTCTGCTTCCAGACCTTGCCACTAATTGTTCCCTGTGAAGACTGCTCCAACTCACTCCCTTTCCCTGTCAGAATTCTATCTTCCATCAAAGACTGCCTTTTCTTTGCCGGTAGGTTTTTGGCCACCAGTGTCTGGGTTCTTTTCATCTCAGTCCCCCAAGACCACAGCATAGTTTCAGACATAGAATAATCCAGTTACAGGCTGAGCTGTGTCTCCCGCAAATTCGTGCATTGAAGTCCTAACTCACAGTGCCTCAGAATGTGACTGTATTTGGAAATAGGGTCTTTAAAGAGGTAATTAAGTTAAAATGAAGTCATTAGGGTGGGGCCTAATGCAGTATGACTGGTGTCCTCAGAAGAAGAGATTAAGACACAGACACAGAGGGAAGACTATGTGAAGACACCGGGAAGAAACGGTCATCTACAAGCCAAGGAGAGAGGACTCAGAAGAAACCAACCTTGCTGCCACCTTGCTTTTGGATTTCCGGCCTCCAGAACTGTGAGATAATGAATCCCTGTTGTTTAAGCCACTCGGTCTGTGGCACTTTGTTATGGCAGCTCTAACAAAACAATGCAGTGCCCTCCGTCAATATTTACTGAGGGGCTGGCCAGTTAGCTCAGTTGTTAGATTGGTATTATAACACCAGGGTCGAGTGTTCAGATCCCCTTACCAGCCACCTGCCAAAAAAAATAAAAAAGAAAAATTGCTGAATTGTTTTTTAATAATACAAATCTAAAGCATCATTTTGAATGTCTTCCTAATACTTCATTGTATGACTTTTGCATATTTTATTTAATTAGCTCCTATTGTTGAACTTTAGATTACTTTCAAACTTTCCCTGCTATGAATGATGCCTTTATGAACATTGTCCATCCACAGAGCTTTTGCTGTTCTGTCGAATTATTTCCTTAGCATAAGTTTTCATGAGCAGGATTACTTGTCAAAGGCATGAACATGTTTACGGCTCTCCAGGACAACACCAATTTGGATTATTATCAGTATTTAGTGAGTGCACCCATTTTCTGAGAGCCTTGCCGGACCGGACTTTATCAATTTAAGTCACTGAATTCCGAGCCAGGAATGCTGCTTTCTTCCCCCTTTCAGCTATTGCTCCTCTATTTCAGGGGTCCTCAGATCCCCACTGCTAACACAAACTACCTGCCAAAGTTCTCACATACTTCTAAATCCTGATGAATATCCTCCAGGAAACCCGCTCCGATTTATCTCACATGGCTCTGTTCTTCCTTGCATTTTGCCTTTCTCACACACTAATCTCTTTGGATTGAGCAAACCCCCAGGTTGTTAGGCATGTGTGTGCCGTAGAGTAGTGGGGAATGAGAGACGGCATGTGTGGGGTGAACTAGCAAGGGGAGAAACTAGGAGCAAGAAGGTCTGTTAGGAGGATGTTTGTATTTCTCCAAGGCAGAGATGCCCAGGGCCTGAACTGGGATCCTCCACCTTCTTATGTGAGTTTGTGTTGTCTCCTCAGTGAGTCTGGCGGGGTAGGACTGTTTTCTCTTCCTCGTGTCTCTCCCAGGGGGGTAGCACCACGCGTGTGCCTAAACACTCGTGAACGTGCAGAGCCCATTCTGAGGCACTGGGCTGGGGGTGGGGAGTATCCAGCAGGAGAAGGATCCACAGTCCCTCTAGCTCCAGGGAGCTTCCAGTCTGATGTGAGAGATCGAGAAGCCATGGAATATCATCGCTCGAAAGGACCTAGAGGTCATCTAGTCAAACTCATTTTGCACATGGGAAAATTGAGGCTCAGAGGAAGAAAGTGATACGAGACTGGAATCCAGATCTCCTGGCTCCTGGTCAAGGGCAGGAGCTAACTCATAGCATTTTTCATGGAAGACATATGGTCACTGCTCTTTTTTTTTTTTTAAGTACCCATTGATCTTTTAATTTTTTGGTGGCTGGCTGATATGGGAATCCGAATCCTTAGAGCTTGGTGTTATAACACTGCTCTAACCAACTGAGCTAATCAGCCAGCCCCTGGGAAGCTTTAGCTAGGCGGGGGAGGGCCTGCATTTAGCCAGTTGCAAGGGTGGCATGCAAGGCACATGCATGGCACAGACGCAGACATCAGCACTCAGGTGCGGACAAACAGCACAATGTAGAGAGCATACGAGTGGGGAGCAAACGGCGATGGAACACCTGCTGTGAGCCAGGCACTGCAATGGTGACTTTCACTAAATGCACACACGGTCTTCACCATTTCTGAATGAGTAGATACGGTTTTTCACTTTCATGTAAAAGATGGACAAACTGAAGCTCAAGCTATAAGAGTCAGAGCCCTGATTCAAACCAGGTTTGCTTGCCTCCAAAGGCATATTATCAACAGGACACCAAGCTGCCTCCACTAAAGAAGCATGGGGTCTGGGGTTGATGGGATTTGGTGTGGTGGCAGGAAAAGTTCACGTGGTGTGGCAGAAGGAATATGGAATTGGGAAGTATGAGACCTGGGTTTATATCTCATCTCTATCCCTGCCATGTAGCAGCCATGGGGCTTCAGAAATTACTTAACCCCTCTTAGATTCAATTTTCTGTAAGATGAGGTTAAATCTGCCCTGCCTGGTTTACAAAATGGATGAGAAGCTCAAACAAGGTAACGTGAGAAATCTGTTTGCAAAGAAAGTTCTGTGTCAGTGAGAGGAAGCCTGAGGTCCAGAGCATTTCCCAAATACTGGTAGCTACAGCACTGCAGGAACTGAGATACCAATGGCATTGAATGGGGAGCCTGCGCTGGAGACTGTGAGCAGGACTGACACAGAACCAGGGTCTGTGCTTCTTGGCTCCAGTTTTCATGACATTTAATACCCCTATAAACTAAAGCATTCACCAAATAAGCAACGTCTGTGGGAGCATTTGCTACCCATGGTTTGTAATAAGCCTCTGGAAGACAGAACAGCCTTCTCCATCAGATGCAGAGATCGTAGCCTGTGTCAGACTCAGCACTCCTAGACCTCCCAAGAGGAGGAAAAGCCACCACGAGGGGTAACAGTGGAGAGGCGGGAATCTGGAGGTGAATTCTGGCTCTGCCACTTGCTAGCCGCACAATTTGGGGAAGTCACCCTACCTTCTTACAACCCCAGTTTCCTCATTCGTAAAATGGTAGAGTACTAGAAGCCCGTTCAGTGGGGTTGGGATGAGCGGTAAGTAGGTTATCTTAAAAAGTCAGCTAAAACAAGACATCATAAAAAATGATACATATTTACTTTAAACATTTAGTTTCAACTTATCATAGCTAAATGCACATGTACAGGTCAATCTTTTGATGCAAGGCTAAATCTGTTGGGTTTGCTGATGATTCCAAGATGATCTCCTTGCATGAACCATGCCAGCCACACAGTCAAGATTTCTTCTAAATGGAGCAAGAGCTTAAAAATTCTTAAAAAGAAAAATGACCACAAAATTCCTTTAGATGTTTATGAGTTTGTTCCCAATGTTTTACCATTGTCTCCCCCACACCTAATTTAATGGTGAACTTTTAGGGACTCACTTTTACAAGTATTTCCAAAGCCTTCAACCCAGTTGTATTAATTAAGGAAACACTATCTGCTCTAACAACTGAACCCCAAAATGTACAGTGATTCAATAACAATAGAAGTTCCTTATTCACATAAAGGTCAAAACGGTTGCTTCTAATTGGTAAGTGGCTCTTCTCCACGCGTGACTCCGGGGTGCAAGCTTCTCCATTTTGGGCTCTGCAGTCTTTCATAGGTGGCTTCCAAGGTCTCTGCTTTGGATGCATCAAGTGAGGAGAAGGAAAGAGAGAGGAGGATGAAGACACACCTATTTCTTAACTACCTTTACCTGGAGGTGAGGCATTCCACTTCTGCTCACATTTCATTGGCAAGAAGTGAAAACATGTTCCCATCCAATGCAAAGGGATCTGGGAAATGTCATCCAGCTGTGTGCCCAGGAATTAGAGGAGACAGGTTCGCGAGGACATAGCCAGCCTCTGCCATGTCACCTGTCATAGAAACAACTCCCTTTATTTTTGCACTAATTTTTCATTGATTTATGTCAGTGCCAAGACTGAGAAACTCTGGTTTATGTAATATGAGACTAAGTTACATAATTACAATAATAAGAAAATTACAAGGTCTGAGCAGCCTGGTAAGAGCAGCTCTGCATTTTTCATTGATTTATGTCAGTGCCAAGACTGAGAAACTCTGGTTTATGTAATATGAGACTAAGTTACATCATTACAATAATAAGAAAATTACAAGGTCTGAGCAGCCTGGTAAGAGCAGCTCTGTTGATCAAAATTTTTCATTGATTTATGTCAGTGCCAAGACTGAGAAACTCTGGTTTATGTAATATGAGACTAAGTTACATAATTACAATAATAAGAAAATTACAAGGTCTGAGCAGCCTGGTAAGAGCAGCTCTGTTGATCAAGCAGGAGTGTACCAGCATCCTAGAAAATGGCCAGCCTTGAGCATTTTGTGTGCTGGGGACATCACTTCGCTTGTTTTATGGAGAGAACCGAGAACTTCATGTTGTTGTTCATGTCACTCTGATGAACTTCTGGTTGAATTGCCAAGGCAGAGGAATCCTGGGTGGAAGGTATGGAGATAGGAGATGCAGAGTAGAAGGGAACCAAAATATAAGTTACCGGCAAGTGCCCGTCACCATAAAAGCAGTGTATCACACCGTGGGCGATTTTACTCCCCGGGAAATATTTGGCCATATATGGGGATATTTTTGTGTCACAACTAGGGGGCTCCGCCTTGGCAATTCAACCAGGAGTTCATAACAGCAACAGCCTTTTGGATTCAAAAGTGGGAAAGGAAAATTAATAATATATTGAACTCATGTGGCATTTTACCAGTTTTCTAATTGCTCATACATGGATGCTAGAAAATGAAGACTGCCTTCTGAGAGTTAAAATGGTAAAACTCGTACACGGTAAATGTGGGAAGAAACTGATATATTTTCTGGAAAGCGTGACTGAAGAGTTGGGAAACGCCTTAGACTCCAATCAGAGTAAATTGGGTGTGATTTCAGAAAGATAGAATTGTAATTTGTTGACTGTAAACTTAATCAATTGTATCCTGTTCAAAGAAAGAAATAGGGAATGACCTAGTTTTTCTTTGCTTCTTTGATCTTATAAACTGCTAAAGGAGACATCTTTGTACCTGTACATTACCTATGATGGTACATTTGTGAGTTTTTCTATAGGATTAGTTACTAGAAAGTGAATTAAAACATAATAGGTACTATACATTGCCTTCCAAAAACTTGGTACCAATTTATATTTCCACTCCCATCAAAAATATACATGTACGCCCATTTCCCAAAAGCCTTGATGATATTTTATTTTGCATTTTCATTTGAGCCAAAGAGATGGTAGAAAAATCTGTCTTATTTTAATTTGCTGGTGAGATGCATTTCTAAGTTGTGATAAACTACCTTTTAAACTAATCGGATTGTTTTTCTTATTAATTTGTAGAAATTTTTCTATATAACTGATAGTAACCTATTCTCTACTTTGTGTGTTGCAAATATTTTCTTCCTGTCTGCTATTTGTCTTTTGATTTATTTATGATGCTTTCTTCAAAAAGAATTTTAACATTTCTATGCTGTCAAATCTGATCATCTTTTCTTTTATGGCTTCTGGTATTACTAACTTCCCCGGTTCCAATGTTATGTTTTTACACTACTCTTATATTTGGGTTTTTCTCCCCCTTACATTTAGGTCTTTAATTCACCTGGAATTTTATTTTTGAATATGGTGCAAGGCATAAATCTAATTTTATTTTATTTTCAAATTAATACCTAATAATCCCAACACTGCATCTCCAACTATTTGAAATGCCACCATAATCATTTACTAAGTTCCCATTTATATAGGATTTGTGGACTCTCTATTCTGCTGCATTGATTTATTTATTCCTGTGTTAACATTATATTATTTTAATTACTAAAGCTTTATGGTGTGTTTCAAAATCCTCTGTTATTATTCTTCTCTTTAATTATTTCTTGGCTATTCTTGTACATTTCCTCCCCCAAATTTTAAAGTCTGGCATAGTGTTTCTCCTTGTAAATGAAAAAATTGGTATTCTGCTTCTAGGGTGTAGCAGTTCACTTCTGCCTGGAGCCCGGCAGCTGTTGGAGAGGTAAGACTCCCTGCCATAATTGTTTGAATCAAACACAGAAGCGTGTTCTTTCTATAGAAACCCGATGGGGCCGGCTTGTGGCTCACTCGGGAGAGTGCGGTGCTGATAACACCAAGGCCACGGGTTCGGATCCCATATAGGGATGGCCGGTTTGCTCACTGGGTGAGCGTGGTGCTGGCAACACCAAGTCAAGGGTTAAGATCCCCTTACCGGTCATCTTTAAAAAAAAAAAAGAAAAGAAACCTGATGAGCTGTCTGTCAGTTTTCTTCTAAGGAATTTTATTGGTGATAAGCAATAAGCTGATGGTTGTTTAGAAACAGCACCTCAGTTGGTCTGGGGTGACCATTTCTGCAAGTTCTCTGTTGCTCAACAGCAACTTGGGCTACACCCAACTCTACCTTTTGTTTCTTACTTATTCTACTTCAGGGGAAAAAATGGGCTGGGTCTCCTTTCCCATGTTTGTTCTCAAGCTTGGCACCCAGACCTCTCTCCATACTTGTCCCAGTCAAAGAGTTCATTTTATGGTGGAATACATCTGACATTAGTTTGCAGGGTATGCAGTGGAAAGCTCTCTGGAGCAACACAGGTTCCCCACTTCTCAGTTATGCACATTCCACTGACTAGGATCCCTCTCTTTTCTGATCAAAGCATTAACTGGAGCCACAGAAAGAACATGGCAGAGAATTCAACTACTGCAATTTGGCAGGATGAATGAATAATTTCTTAATATGGCCCCTCGCAGCTCAGGGTATTGATAGTGGCAGAGCAGAAAGGGCATCCCATGAAAGGATTAACTACATAATTGCTCTATATGCTTTCAACTGGGCAAACTAGACTGGAGTTTGTCCCTTTCCTACTGTTCTATGCAAGGGTGCAAAAAACAACCAGCACAGTCAGAAGGTCTACTGTTTTGCAGCTATACAGTTCCTCAAAGCTTTGACCTCAGTGAGCCAGGCTATGGCTAGGTCCCAGAGGCTGAGGGCAACTCAGTACTAAAGACCACTGGTTACCTCTCCTGGAAGGAGGGAATTTTCTCCCATTCCATCTCGGCATGAACCCATATTCTACATCAACTCTACAGTTCATTCCATATTTTCTCTGTTGGTGTACTAATTACAAAACTTCTTCCTTATGCTATTTTATGTCTTAGTAAAACAAAACTCCCCAAATGTGGTACCATGAATGTATGAGTGTGCTTGAACCTAGCTACAAGATCATGCCATGCAAGTATTAGCATTTTCTATCTGCAGTGGAAAAGTTTGGGAAGTGCTGTAGTAAAGGATCATTTGATTGCAAGAAACAAAATTAATTTGGGCTTGCTTTAGCAAAACAAAAAAAAGAGGGATTTATTGAAAGACTACAGAGGTGTTTCATAAAACCGAGAACAGAAAACACAACTGAGCTCAGAAAGGACAGGAACTGGCAACGTCTCTCCGTTTCTCTCCCAGTCTTACTCTCCAGTAGACTTTGTCTATTTCATTTGCTTATAAAACCAAACACAGCTGCCTCAGACCTGAATTCATGTAACTTCATGGTTTCAGACATTTTAGGGTCTCTGAGCCTCCCCATTTCAAAATCCTAAGAGAGGGACAATTTAATTGACCCATCATGAGTCAGGTGGCCACTCTGGCCATGACTGGTCCAAAATGCAATGACAAGGGTCATGGGGTTTCATATCTCACCAGCTTCCTGTTAGGGCTATGAAAGGGGACAAAAGGGGTTAGGGTGGCCTGGGAAGGGCATAAAAATGACCCATACGTCTGCCATGAAGGTTTAGGAACCTGCGAGGCTGAGGCCCTATCCTGGTCTTCAGTGGGATCTCGAGGATGAAGGGCCCTTTATGAAGCCCCTGGGTAGGAGCCACTGTCCTTCTCATGGGGCTTCTTCATGAATGCCCAAGAGATAGGTTCAGCTTTTAAAACTCCAGCCATCCTAATTGTGTCAAAGAAGGGTAAGAAGAGGACAATGACAATCATCTTAGAAACCCTCTGCTGGCAGCAGGGTAAGGATTAATATTGGGTAGGTTATATCTTGATGGTATCAGTCCTGGAGTATCCAACAATTTGAGTATTTCCATTAGAGAGAATTTTTTTCAATTCCTTTTGATTTGTCCTGATTCTCTGGATGTCCTCTTTCTATGGAGCACAGCCCTGACATTCACAAACAGCGTCAAATATGTGTTGTGGGAAGAGTGGAAAATGCCTGGGTCCCTTTCAAAGGGACCACTACAGTAAAGCGTAGAAACAACTCCAGGATCTAAGGAACAGGAGGCTGAGTAGGGAACATCAGAATAACTCATCATGGAGAATAATCCATTCTCCTAGTTGGGCAGGGGGGATGTCCCAGGTCTTTGGCATCACAATCAACTAATGAACTAATTACAATGCAGATTCTGGGTCTGGCCTCAGACCTACGAAATGGGTTGCTGGGGTGGGGCAAGGCATTTGCATTTTAACAAACTCTCTGGGAGACGCACACTCAAGTTTGGGAACCTCTGTTCTAAAACATGAAGCTCGAGGGCCGAGCCCGTGGTGCACTCAGGAGAGTGCGGTGCTGGGAGCGTGGCCGCGCTCCTGCCACGGGTTCAGATCCTATATAGGGATGGCCAGTGCGATGAGCTCACTGGCTGAGCATGGTGTGGCCAGTCACCAAAAAAAAAATAAATAAATAAATTAAAACATGAAGCTCGAGCTCCTGGGAATGAACCACCTCACATCAACACACAGCGTATCATAACAATTTAAGAGTGTGATGAAAGTGAAGACACCCCTTCCCAGAAACATGCCCACAAATATCTACTCATAGAAGGTGTCTGAAACTTCAGGGGGCTCGCTGATTCTCTGAAGCTCTTCCGCAAGCCTAGGTTAAGACCCCCCGCACTGGAGAATAAAGACTCTGAAATGCCTCGAGGAAAGAGAAAGGGGGTGACGTAAACAGTTTAGGGGAACAGGGTCAAGGAAGGGAACCAGTTACACAAATTTGGTAAGATTCTAGAGTCAGGAAGGTTTGGGTCCCAACCATGGTTTGGCCATTTACCAGCTGTGTGACATCAGTTAAGTTACTTAACCTCACTGAGACTCAGTTTCTTCATCTGTCAAATGGAAATAATAAAGTCGCCTAACAGGATTGTAAAGGATTTTAAATGAGGTAATATATCTGAAGCACCTAGCATGACAATTGACACATTGTTAGTGATAAAGAAGAGATATAGATATTTATGTGTAGGTCAGTAGGTCGGTCAATGGGTTGTTCTTCAAGGGAACAAAGACAAAAAGACATATTACCTAGGAAATCCCAGTAGAAATACAACACATGCAGGGCTGGCCGGTTAGCCAAGATCCAGGGTTAATCCACAAAAAAAAGAAAAAGAAAAGAAATACACACATGGAGATAAGAGAGCTGGGAGGAAACATTTCTGTAAATCACAACTGTTTATTGTGCTATCAAAATTGCCATTTAGAGGGCCGGCCCGGTGGCGCACTGCTACAGTGCGCTGCTTGCGAGCGCGGTGGCGCTCCCGCCGAGGGTTCGGATCCCACATACAGACCGGCCGCTCACTGGCTGAGCGAGGAACGGGCGCAACACTGAGGGTTGCGATCCCGTTGCCGGTCCCGGTCCGGTACGGGGGCGACACTGAGGGTTGCGATCCGTTGCCGGTCACGAAAAAAGACAAAAAGGAAAAAAAAAAATTGCCATTTAGAGAGAGATCTTCCTGACCATTGTTACAAAAATCAGCATGCAGATGTGATGAGCACAGAAGAAACAAAGCTAATGGATAAAGAAATGTGATAAGAGGAGAGAAAACAGAATAAATATAGGAAAGAATCTAAGTCTCCAGAACTTTAGAGCTGAGAGGGGCCTGGGGATCAGCCGGCAAGCCCATTATTAACAGAACCTTCTCAGCAGGCTGTTTTTCTACATCTCTTTACATTTTGCCAAAGATAATATTCACTTTGATGTTGCAAAGCCTTGGTTTGCTTTTTGTGTTTCCTCTCTCCATAATTGAATGTTAGGCCATCCTTTTGTATTGGCAAATTGGTCTGACAAAAAGAGCATTAGAAATTGTGAAAATACAAACAAATTCTCCCAGCTTTGAAATTCTCCTTCCACTCAATGGTCGACACAAATAATTTAGGGGTGATGGAGTGTGGAAGGAGCAGAAGTTCATTCTTCCACTGGCAGAGAGAGAGAGGACTGTCTCCCTGCAAAGCTGGGGATACATACAGGCCACCACTCTCTGGGGACTCTAAGGCACCTGCTGGCCCCTCTCCTTCCAGACAGGCTGGCACTACAGCTGAAAGCTGATTCCTCTTTCCAAAAATCCGAGTTGGAGGGGAGGGGATGTGCTTCCAGGAGCCCCACCTCTGGTGTAACCTGAGATTCGAACCTCTGGCAACTCTATTCCAGGCTTTTGAGAGCACTGAGCCAGGGTAACGGGGCTTGAAGGGCCAGAGCCCAGGCAGGACATTCAGTAAGAGCATGGATGCCTGAGCCTTGAGTTCCCTGAGTCCCACTGTTCTCAACAGCACCACCTTGGGCATTCCTTGCTGGGACCCTTCCCTACGCATCTCTGCTCCCATCCAAGAGCTTTCCTGGGCATGGATGAGAAGAACCAGGGCCATCTTTCCAGGGCCTCTTTAGAAGGAGCCCACTGGACGTGCTCCTGTTCCATTCTCATCTGTCTAGAAAGAAATCAAAACAACTACAGAGCGCAAAGACGCTACCTTCTGAAGCCAGGTTGTTGCAGCAACCATGATCCTTATCATGAAGGTTTCATTACTTTCTTTCCTGGGCAAAAGCACCCAACCACAGTCTTGTCGCCCACTCAGCTAGCTGTGGGGTGGGAGATGCTCAGGGTTTTCAGTGAGCTGGTGAGAAAGGTTCATGGAGTTTGGAGAATTTCTGTCAAGAAATTAAATCAGTAGAATATGCATTACACTGCTGATCTCCAAGACTCTGGATCATTTATTAATTTATTTAGAACATGACTGAGCTCCTCCCCTATGCTACTTGCTGGGTTAGATGCTGGGGAGGCCAAGATGAGTAAGACACTGTTCCTACTTACATCCTGGGAAGAAAAAACCTTAGCAGCTCACTCTCATACAATGAAGTAAGGGTTGCAACCTGCGTTAATTTGCTTTCAACCCTTGGGCAAAAAGAGAACTTAACAGTTCATGGGATCTAAGAAAGCATAATGAATCAAAACATGGCAAAGGCAGGGAGGACTCAAGAACAACTGGAGCTCGGGATTTGAGCACTGTCAGAACTGTCTCTCTCTGCTCTCTGCTTCTGCCTGCATGCCTGACTCACTCTCTCTGAATAAAGACCAGTCCTGTACACGTGTTGTAAATTGAGGCTGCCATCAGTTCCTGAGCTCAGTGTTCCAAACTCCAATACCCGAGAGCTTGTAATTCTTTCCTCCTGTTTGAAAAAATCCTAGGGAGCTGGCTTGGTTGGTCCATTTTGTGTCAGGTGCCTGCCCTTGGGGGAATCATCTGGTAAATAATGTGCCCACTCCTAAAGAAGCCATTTACTTTGGGGGGCCAGGGGAAGAGCAGCAGAGGCTGCGTGCCTTTAAATTATTCCCAAGAGATAGGATGTCTTTTTTCTTCCCTGGGTAGTGTTGCCAGATACAATACAGGATGCCCAAATATTGCATGGGACATACTTACACTAAAAAATTATTCACTCATGTTGATCTGAAATTCAAGTATAACTGGGTGTTCCATATGTTTGTTTACTAAATCTGGCAACCCTATTCCTGGGCACTTTAAGGAAAAGGGAAGCAGGTCTGGTTCCTGGACAGTTTGAGAGCACTGCTGCTCTGTGGTGGGAGAATGCCCACATTCTCTAGTTCAGGTTCTTTGCTTGTAACCCTCAGAAGTTAGCTTGGACTAACTTAAGCAACAACAGGGAACTTATTGGAAGGCCACCTCATTGCACAACTACAGGGGCAACATATGAATGGTGCCCCTGATGTGGTGCAAGTTGGCCGCTCTGATTCCTGGGGAGCTCCCAGAATGAGAGATTTGGACACCATGCCTGGGAATAACAGGACCCCAGACCACAGCCATCATGCAGGTGACATATAATTTCCTAGCTGTCAGCTGTTATGCAATCCTTCTCATAGGGATAACTTGTCCTAATTTGTTAACTATGTAAACTGTGCTCAAAATTCAGAGTAGTAAGAACTCCTGGGTCAAGACAACTCAGTCATAACTGCTGTTCGTCTTGTTGCCTGGGCCACATCATTGGGTTCCCGGGAGAGACGCTCGAGTCTGGTTTGGGTCACAGGTCTCTGTGGAGAGGGCGGACATTGGTCACACGGAAGAGGCAGGAGGCACTTCCCTGAAGGAAAAGCAAATGCTGCAAGCAGAAAAAGGCAGAAGAGAAGCTTGAGGAGGCAAACCCAGCAGATGTCTGTTCCAAAGATGTCTGTGAGTTCTGTCCGCATAGAAGAGTTGGCACTCCGTTGTCCTCGTCCTGTGGTGCTGCAGACAATGGGAGGGAAAGCTGGCCAGCTGGAGGCTTGGCCAATCACTGAGCAGTCCCCAGGTGGTGGTTCTCCATAGTGATGTCATGACAACCAGGCTTCCACAGTCAGGTGTGGGGGTGAAGAGAGATTGGTTATTAATAATGCTCAAAACACTTTAGAAGAAATCCACCTTTTAAAAAATAAATTAGAGCAAACCCAAGACTACAGCCTCAGTAATGTCACTCTGACTTCCTCGCATTGCAGTAGGCATTCTTGAGTGAGAAGGAAGGTGGGGGCAGAGCTGGACAGATCGTTGCAAACAACCCGCTCCCACAGCCATCAGGAAGAGACCACCACCCCTACTCCACATGAGTTACCAAACTATCGCTTTGCTTTACCTCCCTGCAGAATTGGGGCAGATGCGGTTGTGTCTTCATCTGAGTGGGTTCGTGGGTGTGGTCTTTGTGTGTGCATCATTCATTGTCTGGTATGTGCCAGACACAATGAGGGTCTTGAGGGCATGTAGCTGAACTTGGCCCCAACAACCTGACCTTGCCTGGGTTGAGGAGAGCAAGGAGAGAGAGGAAACAAGGTCTGGGGTGTTTGGAGTTGAGACTGCCATCCTGCTCACCAACTCGTTGCTCAACATTGGGTTGTGGTGAAGATCAAGTTAAATGCTACATGTAGAACACTCAGAGCAGGGACTGACACATAGTAAGATCTCAGTAACTGTTGGTTGTGTTATTTGTTAAGATACAAGTTCGGGGCTGGCCCGGTGGCGCACTGGAGAGTGTGCCGCTTGGGAGTGTGGCGGCGCTCCCGCCGAGGGTTCGGATCCCATGTGGAGACCGGTTCCCGCTCACTGGCTGAGCGCGGTGCGGGCGCAACACCGAGGGTTGCGATCCCGTTGCCGGTCCCCGGTACGGGGTGCGACACCGAGGGTTGCGATCCCGTTACCGGTCAGTAAAAAAGACAAAAAGGAAAAAAAAAAAA
>NW_007733350.1:0-4792 GCF_000696425.1 Galeopterus variegatus | reverse complement strand
GTGATCCTGTTGCCGGTCGCGGTACAGGCACGACACCGAGGGTTGTGATCCCGTTACCAGTCATGAAAAAAGACAAAAAGAAAAAAAAAAAAGATACAAGTTCGGTTGCTGTACCAAAGGTCAAAATAACAGTGGCTCTCAGTAACAGAACTTTGGCAATTCCACAGTGCAGGAGCTCCAGACTCATCCTGTCTTGTCACTCTGCCATCCTCTACATGTGACTTCCACCTCAAGGTCCAAGTTGACTGCTCCAGCTCCTGCCATCACACCCACAGTCTGGTCACTGCAAAGGTGGAAAGGGAGTGGAGCCCATGCTTTTCTCTTTAGGGTACCCCCCAGAAGCAGCACATCCTTCTGCTCATACCCCTTGGCTAAGACTTCATCACAAGGCCACAGCCAGCTGCATGGGGTGCTGGGAATGCAGCCCTGAGCTGAGGAGTCAGGTGCCGCACTCAGACTCCGAGTTTAGTAAAGGAAGAAGGAGCAGATGTACGTTTAGGGGCCATAACCATGCCTTGCCGTGGTCCTGTTTCTGTTGCTTCCCTGCACGCAAGGCCAGGACTTCCCAGAGATAGTGCCTGAAAACTCTCAGATCTCTGTAGGTAGCCCAGAAACATGGAAGAGCTCGGGCAGTTGCGTGGAGACAGGAACTGTGCTGGTGGAGGGGGGTGTAGACAACCATCCCATCGTGCTCTTCTGGCCTCAGCTTTTGACTGCTGAGCTTCGACATCCCCCCTCTTCCCTCCCGCCCACGCTCTGTGGCCCTCAATTCAGCTGACTCCTGTCCAGTCTCCTTCTTCCTATTTCCACCCTGTGTGCGCCCTTTTAGGCCACACCGCTGCCCACCACACTGCTGGAGAATCCAGGTATCCAGAATGGCCCCCCCTTGGAAAGAGACAACCTCCTTCAGTGACTGGGACATGAGCATGGGACTCTCCAGCAGCAGGCCCCAGCAGGCCCTCAGATACGGGAGCCTGGTCCTCACGGTCACGCAGGCCTCCTTCTTCTTCCCTCCCTCAACCTAGGGAGCAGGAGAGACAGGCAGAAGAGAGCAGCGGCCTTGGCCCAGTACCTTCCACCACATAGAACGAGTCACTCCCTTTATCCTCCCCTCTCGGCTGGATGAACTTGGACAGCAGCTGTATCTCCTCCACACACTTCCCTTCCCGAGCCTCCTCCCTCCCTCCCAATCTCTCAACACCCTCTAATTAAGCTCCCCCTGCCCCAGGCAGGCGTTTTGCAGGCTGAAGCCCCCCTCCCCCAGTTTCTGGCTGGGGCTGGCCGGAGCTGGGTGACCCTCCCACCACACCTTCCTAAAAACCTTGTGAAAGAGGATTGCTAACCAACAACCCTGTTCTGCTTTGAGGAGCTGACCCTGCATTTTCCAGTCACAAGAGCAGGCTGAGGCCAAATTTTCCATCCGGGGAGAAAGGCGGGAGTAGGACTATGGTGGGGGGAGCCCCATGGGCCAGTCTGCCTCCCCCCTTCTTTGGTCTGCATTAGTGGGTGCCTTAAGCAAGTGCAGATGCAGTCCGGTTCTCAGAGCTGGGCTAGTCATGGCTCAGGGAGCCAGGTGGAAAGAAAGGCAGAGAGGAGGACACAATTCTTTTTAATGGGAAACAGATTTGAGAGGGGAAAATATGAGAATTATAGAGGAATGAAACCCCAGCAATCCCAGCAGAGCAGCTGGAGGTCTGCCCAGCACGACCTCCCACAGCGGTCCTGCCCACCCCCACCCCCCCAGGTCCCACCTCCTGCTGCCACAGGGGTGCGCTTAGCATTCGGTGCACAGCCCTCCCCTGCCCCTGCCTCCTCATGTGATTCCCCCAACAACCGTGCGAGGCAGGCCGACAGGACTCTCCTGCTGCCACAGGGGTGCGCTTAGCATTCGGTGCACAGCCCTCCCCTGCCCCTGCCTCCCCATGTGATTCCCCCAACAACCGTGCGAGGCAGGCCGACAGGACAGCTAGGCCACAGGATCAATGACAGTCCCATTGCTCAAGGTCAGCAGCAGAAGGGAGCAGGAGCCCCAGAGGCCTGAGATTTATGTAACTCAGTGATGGGATCCCGGGTCCGCCAGTCTGAAGGGATTTGCATGTATTTGCCTAAGTTATGCGTCAGTACAGACTCTTTGCCTATATTTAGATGTGATGAAATAACTTTATTCTTTTTAAAACTGAGATTATTTTAAGGTAGCCAAAGGTTACCTATTCATGTATCATACGTGCAAAGCTTGTATGGAGAATCACACAAACATTCCTACGACCACCCAGGAACCCAGAAGAAAAATTCACATTTTCTTTTCCACCACAAATGGACTTTCTCACCTCATAAAGTGGGGGATGGGACCCCTGCCCACTTTACAAAATGAAAAATTAGACCCTGAGGCTGTGTATTTGCCATTAAAAGAAGCACTGGCTCCAATCTAGGGATGAAGGAAACCGGGCACGGGAATAAATGAGAATCAGGATTTTAGTCTGCAAGAAATGCAGCTGCTGCCCTTTCTGCCTGCTGTTCCCTTCACATTGAGACTTCATGAGGTGGGGCTCTACTGGGTGCCGGGCTCTGTGTGGGTCACAAACATGAGTAAGACCTCGCCCTGCGCCTGAAAGTTCTCAACATGGACCCTTAAGATGATCCTAGCAATATGAAACAATAAGACAGGGTTATGTGCAGGTGCTGTGGGAACAGAGGAGGATCTGACCCAGGGAGTGGGGGTGGGAGGACAGTGAGTGTTTTTGGAGAAAAAGCAGCACACGGAGCAGAGACTTGGAGGATTGAGGGGTGAGGTGGCACAGTGTGTGCAAGCACAAGGAACTGCATGAGTATGACACGGAAGCATGGAATGGCAAAGTGGAGACAAGCCTGGACATTTGGACAGGGCTGGCCGGGCCGAGGAGGGACTTGTGTGTCTGCTGAGGGCTCGCCTATTGTCCTGTTGGCTGTGGCGGTTCTAAGGTGAAGTGTGCTTTGGTTGCCTGTAACGTAAGTGTTTCTGGCTACACTGCGGGGCTGGCAGGCTGGAGGGAGGCCAGCGAGGAGGCTGTTGCAAACATCCAGAAGGGCCACGAAGGCCTGAGCAGGGGCCCCGTCAGCAGGGGAGAGGAGGAGAGAGCAAGTCTGAGAAAAGTCTGGAAGGTGAATCTCTAGGCCCAGGTGAGTGGGCGGAGATGCAGGGAAACCGAAACCATCAGGAGGAGGGGTCCTGGCCCCCTGAGGTTCCTGCAGACGGACACTGTTTTCTCTGCTGGGCTGTCAGGGAGACAGGAGAAGGGCAGGTTTGGGGCTTTTTGTGTTTTTAATGGCCAAATAGAGCTGTGAGATGACCCCTCAGGCTGAGAAGCTCCCCTGATTGGAGACTTCACAGCTCCAGCTGCTTTCAAGCTCAGGCAACATTCTACAGTCTCTTGAGGGCTTAATTCAATTCAACAAATGCTTATTGAACAGCTACTCCTCATAGGAAAAGGGAAGAGAGAGAGCTAACAATTATTGAGCACTTAAATTGTGTTAGCAGAATGTTAAGTGTATTTATGTGTAATCTCATCTCCAGTCACAGTCACTCCAGCCCTGAGAGGCCAAGTCATTTACCTCCAGGGTCCTGAGAGGTCAAGTAATTTGTCCAAGTTTAAGTGGTAACTGAGGGGTAGTGCTGAGATGCAAACCCAGAAATAGTGCTCTGTCTCTAAGATACATTGTTCCACCATGAACCCAGGAGGTTGCAAATGACTGATACACAAACTATTTAAAGCAAAAAACAAAAAAGGGAATGCATTGGCTTATTAAACTAAAAAGCACAAGAGTCAGCTGGCTCCAGGCACAGCTAGATCCAGGGGCTCAGTGTTATTGGCTGTCTCTTGCACTTGCTCACAAATGAGTAAATCCATCTCTATCCCGTTTACATCCCTCTTGGCTCATTATAAGGCAGCATAGAGTCTCACAGCCTGAGTTCAGATCCTGGCTCCTCCACTTAACTAGCTGGGTTATTGTAGACGAGTTGCTTAACCTCTCAGTGTCTCTGTTTCCTTATCTGTATAACAGATATAATAAGAGGATTCCTCATGGAATCTTGTGAGGAACAAATGAGATCATCCCAGCCAGGTGCTTGGACTGGGTCTGGCACAAAGTCACTTCCCTGACATATCAGCTGTTATTCTTTCTCTCTCTGCTCCTTCTGCTCCTTTTGAGGTGGGTCTTGTTCTGTCCTATGTAGATAGCCCCCAGCCAGGTGCTTGGACTGGGTCTGGCACAAAGTCACTTCCCTGACATATCAGCTGTTATACTTTCTCTCTCTGCTCCTTCTGCTCCTTTTGAGGTGGGTCTTGTTCTGTCCTATGCAGATAGCTCTCTCCACGTGGCCAGAGAGACGGCCACAAGCAACTCTAACTTATATCATCCTTACAGCTCCTGGTCTCAGAGGAAAAAAGACCTTTCTCCATGTACAGATGCAACAAATCTCAAAGCAGACTGGGGTTCTTCTCAGGCTGTGTGCCCTTCTCTGCGGCCGCCTCTGAGACCGGGGGATGGGGCATTCTCAGTGGTCAGCCGGCATCTTCTGCCCCACTCTATGGTGACGGAGGTGGGGCATCATGATTCACAGCCCCACTTGGATCGTATGGAAGTAGCAGAAGGAGGATTCCTTAAAAGACGGGGTGCTGTGAAGACAAAATAACACCTGTCCCCTGTTCTATGCTGGGTGCTGTGATGAAGGGGTGAGACAGGACGTGAGCCAGCAAGGGAGCCTCAGCTCTATGGAAACTTACATCCAAGTAGAGAAGACAAAGCAAGGGCATAA